>NW_027492400.1:0-138449 GCF_021521415.1 Bidens hawaiensis
CAGAAATTGAGAAAAGATAATATTAATATTAATTATGATGAATACACCTATGGTAGTTTAATAGGTATATGTAAAAATGAAGGATTAGCTTTATGTAATGAAATAAAGCTAAATCAGCAAATTAAAAGACAGTCTTTAATGGAAAAAAGACAGTTAGGCCAATTTTGTGATCAATTTGGCATGGAGAAAATTACTCCCCAAAATAATAAAAGAAAAGATTCTTCTTCTCAAAAACCAAAAAAATATTTTAAAAGAAAAAGGAAAAGAGAAGAAAGAAAAATAGAAAGAGATAAGAAAAGGGAAATTAAACCCTTTGAAAAATTTTATAAAAAATCTTTTATAATTTGTAGAAAATGTGGCCGTCCAGGTCATAAAGCAGCAACTTGCTGGGTAAAGAAAAAATTGAATGAAATAAAAGATGATAATCTTAGAGAAACTTTAGAAAAGATTATCATAAATTCTAATAGTACTTCTGATGAATCAGAAGCAGAATCTTCATATGAAGATATAAATATTTTAGATAATGAAAGCTTTATTTCATCTTCTTCAGATGATAATAGAGAATGTCATGAAGATTGTTGTAATAATGAAATAAATAATGATTCAATTTATGATATTATATCTCAATTCCAAAATATGGAATTAAATGTTATAACAAATGAATTTTTAGATTTATTAAAAAATATTCAAGATGAAAAAATTAAGAAAGAAATGATTTTAGACTTAATAAGAAATGATAAAGATGAATCATCTTCATCTAATAAAAATTTTCAACCTTATACTTTTGCTGAGGTTAAGAATCAATTGAATAAAAGAAATCAACTAAATAAACAGGTTGGTATTGAAGAATTAAAAATTGAGATTAATAATCTTAAAATAGAAATTAATAATCTTAGAAATAACAATAATAATTTAGAAGAAAGAATTATTAATTTAGAAAAAAGAAGATTGGAAATTAATGATGTAAATTTTCCAAAACTTCAATTAGAAAATTATTTAAAACAAATAGAAGAAATAACTTCTCAGAAATGGCATATTAAAGTCAAATTAATGATTGATAAACAATTTTCCAAAGAATTTACTGCTCTTTTAGATAGTGGAGCAGATTTAAATTGTATTCAAGAAGGATTAATCCCTTCAAGATATTTTCATAAAACCACCCAGAAATTAGGGTCTGCTGGTGGAAAACCATTACAGATAAGTTATAAGCTTCCCAATGCTTATATCTGTAATAATAATAAATGTATTCCTAATAGTTTTATTCTTGTTAAAGATTTAACAAGTCAAGTAATACTTGGATCACCATTTTTTAGGAAAATATTTCCTTTAACAAAAGTGGATGAAAAAATTATAAAAGGAACATTTCAAGGTGAAGAAATATCCTTTGAATTTGTTTCTGAACCAATCACTAGAATCATCAATAATATGATTGATGATTTAATTAAAGCAAAAATAAACCAAATAGAATTTTTAAAACAAGAAATAAATGAATTAACTATTTCAGAAAATTTAAAAAATCCTAAATTAAAGGATAAAATAAAATTGATTCAAAATAAGTTTTCTTTACAAATATGTAATGATCACCCAAATGCTTTTTGGGATAGAAAGAAACATATTGTTTCACTTCCTTATGAGGAAGATTTTAATGAAAGACAAATTCCTACCAAGGCTAGACCTTGCCAAATGAATTCTGAATATTTAGAATTATGTAAAAAGGAAATAGAATCCTTAACAAATAAAGGATTAATTAGAAAATCTAAGTCTCCTTGGTCATGTACAGCGTTTTATGTTAATAAACATGCTGAGCAGGAAAGAGGAGTTCCTAGATTGGTTATAAATTATAAACCACTTAATAAAGTGTTAAAATGGATTAGATATCCAATACCTAATAAAAAGGATTTATTGGATAGACTGCATGATGCAGTTATATTTTCTAAATTTGATCTAAAATCTGGATACTGGCAGGTTCAAATTAATGAATCTGACAGATATAAGACAGCATTTACAGTTCCATTTGGACATTATGAATGGAATGTAATGCCTTTTGGGTTAAAAAATGCACCCAGTGAATTTCAAAATATAATGAATGATATATTCATTCCTTATTCAAATTTTATCATTGTATATATCGATGATATATTAATATTTTCAAAAATATAGAAATGCATTTTCAGCATTTAGAAATCTTTAAAAATATTATTATAAAGAATGGTTTAGTAATTTCTAGACCTAAAATGATGCTTTTTCAAACTAATGTTAGATTCCTTGGTCATAATATTGACAAAGGAGTTATAATTCCAATACATAGAAGTATTGAATTTGCTTCTAAATTTCCTGATGAAATTTTAGATAAAACTCAATTACAAAGGTTTCTTGGGAGTTTAAATTATATTTCTCCTTATTATGAAAATCTTGCAAAGGATACAGCTATCTTGTATGATAGGTTAAAAAAGAATCCTAAGTATTGGTCAGACAATCATACTAAGGCAATACAAAAAATTAAACAAAAGGTTCAAAATCTCCCATGTTTGAATCTTGCTAACCCAAATTGGGAAAAAATAGTTGAAACTGATGCTAGTGACATTGGTTATGGAGGAATTCTTAAACAAGTTTCTCCAAACAATAAACAAGAATATTTGGTTAGATTCCATTCTGGAAAATGGAATAATAGTCAAAAAAATTACGCAACTATTGCAAAAGAAGTTTTAGCAATAGTAAAATGTGTTTTAAAATTTCAAGATGATTTATATAATCAAAAATTTACAATAAAAACTGATTGTCAGGCAGCTAAATTTATGTTTGACAAAGATTTTAAACATAATGTTTCTAAACAAATGTTTGCAAGGTGGCAAGCTCATTTAGCCCCTTTTGATTTTGAAATAATCTATAAAAAAGGATCTGATAATAGTTTACCAGATTTCTTGACGAGAGAATTTCTCGATTCTATTTTGCAGAATTAATGGGAATTAAAGGACCATTGAAAATTGCAATGGGAAATATTCGAAGACAAATTGATTTTGAATATAGGATGAGGATGAGACATGCTTTAAGAATAGCAGAATATAATATGGACTATTCTTTACATCCTCAAGAAAAAAATTTTCTTATAGCAAATGAATGGAATCAATACTATATTCTTAAGAATCGAATAAAGATTCTTCAAGAAAAAGAGATAATAATCTCTTGTGCTTAATTTTATTTGCAGGAATGGATCCTCCATGGCGAGGAGGAAAGAAGAGCCAATCCTCCAATAGAGGAAGAGGCAGAAATTCTCATAATAATTCTGAAATAATTATTGGTCAATTTGGCCAAAAGAGGCTAATAGCTTCCAATATTGCTAATATAGCAAATTCATCCAGTAATACTGGAAAAAATCGATTTAATGATCCTGAATACCAGGAATTCCTAGCTTTCAAAGCAGCTAAGGAAAAAGGAAGCAATACTTCCTATTCAATTGTTACTCAATCAGAAGAATCTGATGAAGGTTCTTATGATCAAAATCCTTATAAGGAGGTAATTTTACTCCTTGATAATAAACAGCTTAAATGGAAAGATAATCCATGGACCTTAATGGAAAGGTTTTTCGATACTGGATCATATCCAGCTGGAATTTATAAATCAAGATTCGTTTATGAATCAATTTTAAGAGCAACCGAATCTGCTCAAATTTTCCATCATAATTCAGGAAATGCTAAGGTTTTTACCTATAGCAAAATAATTATTAAAAGGATAATATCCTTAGAAGATTGGGGAAATTCTCCATTAAAAGAAAAAGAGATGAGTCATCCAGAATCTGGTGCCCTCATCAAATTTAATTATTGGGATTATATTGAAGCTTTCAATAAAGCTTTTCTATATCAAAATCCAATGAAGAAACATTCTTGGTTCTTCAAGATATGTCCTCAGGTTTATAACCAGGATATACCTAATTGGTTTTTAAAATGGTGGATTTCCTATGGAACATCTGTAAAAATTTTACCAGAATCCTTTAAAGGATACTATAATAAATGGGTTGAATTATCTCCCAGAATAATCGAAGCTACTCATAATAATGAGTTAATTGAAGGAATGCCTTCTCTATTTTTCTTTATGGAATTTGGAATTCCATGGATATGGAGATGGTCTT
Source organism: Bidens hawaiensis (assembly GCF_021521415.1). Classification (NCBI taxonomy): domain Eukaryota; kingdom Viridiplantae; phylum Streptophyta; class Magnoliopsida; order Asterales; family Asteraceae; genus Bidens; species Bidens hawaiensis. Next base: position 4,127 of record NW_027492400.1, read on the forward strand.
CAGAAGTTGGTCATACCACTCAAAATATTCCATGTTTAAGAAGAATTTTCTATACAAAATTTTGGAAAAAATTGACTTCAAAAAATAAAGAAGGAGTCATAGAAGGTCAAGAGACCATTGATCAAATTGAATCAACTCTGGACCTGTATCAAAAACAAATTCAGGTTCAATCTCAAAGAGAATCTCCAAGCCCATTCCAACAGATTGCTAGGAAGATATCAATTAAAGAAGGAAAGGATCTTTCCAGAAAAGATTTACTGGAAAAATACTTTGCAGCCATGGAAGAAGATTTAATAAAAAACTTCCAACCAGGGCAATCTTCATCACAATACTCTTCAAATCCATCTTCTAATCAAGAAGAAGAAGACGATACAATGTTAGCAGGATATTCTCAAAATCCAGAAGATGATGTCATGGATGAGGTCACAATAAAGGCCAAAACAAAATTGGAAAAGTTAAAGAAGAAAATAATTGAATCAATTGACGATGAGGACGAAATTATGGGTCCCAGATCACATGCGTCTGATTAAAGGAGAATCAATAATTCAAAAAGTTGGGTAGTGGTACAATAATTAAAGCCAGCTGCCCAGACAAATGGAATCTCTTTTGGACACAATTGTCCAGATAATTGATGTATAATTATTACTTTTACTGTTGTTCTTTTGTTTGTTTTATAGAACTCCCATTATAAAAGGAGTAGTAGGTTTTTGTAAAGAGGCAGAGATCAGAAAACCACTGATCAAAAACCCTCTCTTTCACTTGTAAAATATTCGATAATAAAAATCTTTGAAGTTTTTAAGTACTTCATACTCCAGGTACAATTCATTATTTCTTTACTATTTTATTTTTATAATTTTAGCCTAATGCAAGGCTAAACTCCTAAAGTGTTGATTCATACCATGACCTAGTTGTAATCCATGTCTCATAAAAAAAAAAAAAAAAAAAAAAAAAAAAAAAAAAAAAAAAAAAAAAAAAAAAAAGTCTGAAATTTTTGAAATATGTATGAGTGTTTCTGGGCTGGTTCCATACTAAACAGGCATGTGAATATGTGTAGTGGTCGAATTATGGTAGCCCGTTTTAGCCGTTTTGATTGAAGGCGTTTTTAGGGCGTGGCCTGTACTGACCATATACTATTCAATGATGACAGTTAAGTATGGGTAAAACATCCATATGGCCTATTCATATATATTTTAGAAAATCAAGAAAAATTTTTAATTTTAAATTTTTAATGGATTATTAATAAGAGATCGAAAGATACCCGGTCTCTGATCCTGTATTTATATTATTATTATTATTATTATTATTATTATTATTATTATTATTATTATTATTATTATTATTATTATTATTATTATTATTATTATTATTATTATTATTATTATTATTATTATTATTATTATTATTATTATTATTATTATTATTATTATTATTATTATTATTATTATTATTATTATTATTATTATTATTATTATTATTATTATTATTATTATTATTATTATTATTATTATTATTATTATTATTATTATTATTATTATACTCAAGTGGTAACAAGATATACTCACATAATACTTAATCTCTTAATGTTCATCAAACTCCATGGCTATATATATAGCCTATTATTATTATTATTATTATACTCAAGTGGTAACAAGATATACTCACATAATACTTAATCTCTTAATGTTCATCAAACTCCATGGCTATATATATAGCCTACAAGAAACGTAACTTATACCAGAAATAAAGGGTAAACAAACTATAAGACTTAATCAGTTCAAAAGCCACATAACTGACATTTATTATTAATGGGCATATTGCCTGTTATTTAATGCAACCAGGACTAACAAAGTCTCCCCTAAACTGAAACTGCACTTAAGCATTCAGTTTATCTTCCAGATTCTGAACTCCAAGCAACCTCCTCATCTTGACAAAAGTATCCAGTTTCATGGGCTTGGTCATCACATCTGCAATCTGTTCTTCAGTCTCGCAAAATACCAACTTCACCACTTCTTCATTTACTAGATCCCTTAAGTAATGAAACCGTACGTCTATGTGTTTAGTCCTTCTATGCATCACAGGATTTTTTCATAATTTGATAGTGGAACTATTGTCACAAAACACCTCCAGAACATCAGCTGGTTTATCATTTAAATCTTCCAACAAGCCTTTTAACCACACACAATGACACACACAAGCAGTTGCAGCCACATATTCAGCTTCTGTTGACAACAAAGTAACAACTTCTTTTTTTCTTGAGCTCCAACAGATTGCTGCGTTGCTAAATAAGCACACGTAACCCGACATACACCGTCTATCTTCAACATCTCGTGCATAATCACTATCGGTATATGCCTTGAGCTTCATGCTCGAGTTTCTTTCATAAAATAGACCATAAGTATGTGTACCTCTCTAGTATCTCAGGACCCGTTTTCCAACCTGCAGATGTTCCTCCTTTGGTTTCGCCATAAACCGAGAAAGCAAACACACCACATAGGTTAGATCTGGTCTTGTTACTGTGAGGTTTATTAAACTGGCCACTAGTCTTTTGTACTCAGTAGCGTCCACATCTTTGCCAACTCCAACTTTAGTAAGTACCGTTCCTGGCACCATTTGGATTTTTAACCGGATTGCTATCCCACATTCCAAAGCGTTCAAGGACATCTTTGGCATATTGCTTTTGACATAGATGAATTCCATTCGAACTTTGATGCACTTCTACTCCGAGTAAAAACCTCATTTGACCAAGATCGGTCATCTCAAATTCTTGTTGCATGGATCTTTTAAAACTCTCACATAACATGAAGTCATTACCTACATATATAAGATCATCAACATATAGACTAATAATGAGAATTTTGTTGCAAACCTTTTTGACAAATAGAGTATGATCAAATTTGCTTTTCTCGAAACCTTCTCGTTTAAAATAGTTTTCTATACGATTGAACCATGCCCTCGGAGCTTGCTTTAATCCATACAAAGCTCTCTTTAGCCAATATACTTTTGATTCTTCCCCTTTCTAAACGAAACCTTGAGGCTGATCAACATACACAACCTCCTTTAGCTCACCATATAAAAAGGCACTTTTGACGTCTAACTGAAACACAGTCCAATGATTTTGGGCAGCAACTGCAAGTAAAGTTCGAATAGTATCCCACCGAGCAACAGGTGCAAATATTTCATTGTAATCTACTCCCTTTCGTTGAGCATATCCTTTCACCACCAGACGAGCCTTATATTTGTCAACTTTCTCGTTTTCGTTCAACTTCGTTTTATATACCCATTTAACTCCAATTGGCTTGATCCCGACAGGAGCATCAACCAACTCCCATGTGCTATTTTTCTCGATCGCTTGTATCTCCAGTTTCATTGCCTCATTCCATTTAGCTTCTTTATTGGCTTCTTCAAAACAGGTTGGGTCACCCAATGAACTAAAGAAAACAAATAATGACTCGTCTTCTAACAGCCCTTCGCCGCTTTGATAATCTTTCATCCATGTTGGTGCCTTGCTAACCCTTTTTTTAGGTCTTTCATTTTCACCTAGTAATTCAGAGTTGCCTTGAGTAGGTGTCGTTTGACCTGTGAATACTTCTGGAACGACAGTAGACGGGATAGACAAGTCTTCATTTGGTGATGCCGTTTGTTCAGAACTTGTTGTAGTAGTTACATTTTCCTGGACAACCTCATTGATTTCTTCTTCTTGAGCTACAGCAATATCATCTTCATTTTCAATTATTAATTCTTGTGAACCAATATCTTTTCTATTCCAGTCCCAATTGTTATCTTCTTCAAAGATGACATCACGACTAATGATAATCCGTTTTTGAACAGGATCATAGAGGCGATATGCCTTGGACTCAGTACTTACCCCGAGTAGGATACACTTATGACTTCGATCATCCAATTTCGTTCTCAGTTGTTCGGGTACATGAACATGCCCAATGCACCCGAACACCCGAAAGTAGTCAACATTTGGCTTTGCTCCTGTCCACAATTCTTTGGGCACCTTATCAGCTAAGACAGCAGTGATGGTTCTATTTAGAACGTGGCATGCCCAGCTCGCGGCTTCAGGCCAAAAATACTTTGGCATAGTCTTCTCTGCTAACATGCATCGTACCATATTCATAATCGTTCTATTTCTACGCTCCGCAACACCGTTCTGTTGCGGTGTGTATATGACAGTCAATTGGCGTTTGATCCCTTGCTCTCCACAAAAATCATTGAATGCATGAGACGTTAATTCCTTTCCCCTATCACTTCTTAATCCTTTTATTTTCCCACCGACTTCTGTTTCAACCATTATTTTGAATCTTTTGAACATTTCAAAACACTCACCCTTAGTTGACAAAAAATACCCCCAACTCTTTCGTGAATAATCGTCTGTGAATACAAGCATGTACCTTTTCCCACTTAATGAGGTTGGTGATATTGGTCCACATAAATCAGTGTGAATGAGTTGAAGTTTTTCGGTTGCTCTCCGTACACTTCTCTTTGGAATTATTTCACGTTGTTGTTTGCCTATGTTACAAACCTCACATACGGTGGATTTACCTGTCACTTTAGGCAATCCCTTAACCATCTTCTTGTATTGCATAGTGCGAATGGCTTTATTGTTTACATGCCCATATCTCTTGTGCCACATGACTGTAGTACTTTCTTCACTAACATAACGACACCTGCTAGTGAATTGTTTTTTTTATCCCATGCACAATGAACATTCTATTTTGAGTGATATGAGAGGTAACAATTAAACCTCGCCGAGGGTGATAAATTTTGCATTTCCCCTCACGAATTACTAATGTTAACCCTTTTTCTTGTAATTGCCCAACACTTAGTAAATTTGATGTTAATTCTGGAACAAAATACACGTTAGTAATTACCTGAGTTATGCCTTCAACTTCAAGGCGAATGTCACCCATGCCTTTGACAACCAACCGAAAATCATTTCCGAGTTTTACTGTGTGTTTGAAACTTTCATCCAAGTGAACAAACCATTCTTTAGTTCCAGTCATGTGATTTGAACAGGCCGAGTCAAGAAACCATATCCCCTTCATGTCTTCCTTCTTGACTTCAGCGCGAGTCATGAGTAGTAGGTCCTCACTTTCATCGAATTCAGCATAGTTGACGGACCGTTCTGCTTGTGGACATTCGTATTGAAAATGTCCAAACTGATGACACTTATAGCACTCGACGGTGGACTTATCAAACTCTCCTCGTGATCGCCCTCGGCCACGTCCTCGCCCTCTATTGTACATCATTCTGCCGCGTCCTCGGCCACGTCCAAAGTTACGGACATTCTCAATCTTAAGCACTTACCCTTCACTTACTTTGCGTGTTAGCTTTTGTTCATGCACCAACAGTGAACTTTGGAGTTCGTCCACTGTTAGTGTATCAATATCCCATGATTCTTCAATGGAGCATACAACAAAATTAAAGCTGCTAGTTAGTGTGCGAAGTATCTTTTCCACAATATTGACATCCGGCATATCTTCTCCGTAATTCCTCATATCATTCGCGGTCACCATGACCCTTCCAAAATATTCAGTTATCGTCTCCCCATCTTTCATTTCCAGGATTTCAAAATCATGCTTGAGCCGTTGCAACTGGGATTGTTTGACCCTGGTGTTACCTTGATATTTCAACTTCATTGCATCCCACACATGCTTTGCCGTTTGTTTGTGTGTGATGGTCTTCAAGATTTTCTTATCAACGGACCGGAACAGATAGTTTCTAGCCTTCAAATCTTTTAGCCGCATCTCATCCAGAATTCTCAGTTCGGCTGCCGTCCGGTTCTCTCCTTCTCGAGGTTCATTGTATCCTGTTTCAAACACTGGCCAATACTCTTTTGATCTAAGTAGGTTCTCCATAACCATACTCCCATGGTCATAATCTTCATCGAACCTGGGAACACAAGGAACCTGGAAGTTGCTTGTCTCTTCGGCCATTGAACTCACCACTCTTCACCTTCTGAACACTTAGTTTCTATTTGCTCTGATACCACTGATAATACTCAAGTGGTAACAAGATATACTCACATAATACTTAATCTCTTAATATTCATCAAACTCCACGGCTATATATATAGCCTACAAGAAACGTAACTTACACCAGAAATAAAGGGTAAACAAACTAAAAGACTTAATCAGTTCAAAAGCCAGATAACTGACATTTATTATTAATGGGCATATTGCCCGTTATTTAATGCAACCAGGACTAACAAATAATAATTTGGCTTTGTGATCCACAATTTCACATATACAATTTTTTATGCAAATTTATATGAATTTATGTAAAATATTTGGTAAATTATATATACTAGCATTGAGGACCCCTTGCGTTGTGACTTGTGCATGTCATTATATAGTATATACAGTTACATTACAGTTAAGCAATTAGACAAATATCACACTTTAGGATTGAATTTCAATCACCTTCACAAAACATGCATTGTTTACTTGTGCTACAACCACCAATATCATTTACACATGCAGTGGTATACATTCATCACATATAATGTAAACGTTCTTGGTGCCAATATGGCTATTTAAATTCAAACAATATCCAACTGGATTTACATAAGCTTTAGGTTTTGTGTAAGAAGATTCAAGCCTTCAAAGTAAATATTTTAGTCAACCCATGTGAACTCGAAAATCGAAAACAAATTTAATTTTGACTCATTTAAAGTGCTAGATTCAAACCGTATTAACCCGAATTTGACCAAAATACCCTTAGCAAATTTCTGTTCGGTTTTCTTAGATTGACCCATTAAACAGCAGCAAAACCTTTATCTCAAAATTGAAACCGATTCAGTTTTGGTGACCCATTAACAAATTTTCAATTCAGAACTAATAAATGAGCACGCGGTTCGCTGTGGTTATTGATTCTGACCTGTTTTCTAACAACCCAAAGTTATCCAAAAATAACACTTTTTATAAAATTTGACAAAGTCCAATATTGAACCGGACGAAAATAGTGACATTTAACTCGAATAAACCATTGACACAAATTTGACAAATTATCATTCCAAATGAACTGTTGACACCAATTATATTATGATTATTGATCATGTCAACAACTTTTAGCATAAAAAAAGTATATGCGTACAAAACTTGAGATGGGCTCCATGTATCTTGGTTAACGGCATCCATAGCAAGCTCCTTAAATCCTTCAATTGCATACTAAAATGCTACGATAACAGACATCAGTGGAAAAGCAAAATACAGCAGTTTGCATTAGCCAAAATAAATCAATACGTGCAAGAACACTAGTTCAGCAACACTTAACAATGAGCAGTGGCTTTTATCAATTAATGTTGATGTTAAAATAACATGAACTGGTTGTAGCTGAAACTGGAAAGGAACAATGCAACTGATCTTCCCAAAAATTGTAGAAAATTCAAATATGCGGGAACAAACCGTTGAAGCAAAACAACAGTAGTCGTTCGATTTGTTTTAGAACAGTTTCATCAGTTAAAAACTGATGATGTCAGCAGTTTTGGTAAAAGTAAAGGCAATAAAAAAAACTAAACGAAATTAGCGTCCACGCATTGCGCTGGGTATGTGACAAAGAAAAAACACCCGTATCCGACATTTTAAACAACGAACTGTCATCACAGCCTGGACATAAGATTGAAGCTCTTAGATCTCCGCCATGGCTGAAACAACAGTTGCTTCGCCAAATAATGGACCGTCATCATAGCCTATACTTAACAAAGCAACACTGATTTCAACAACAGTGACTTTGACTAAAATTCCCCAGTTCTACAACATAGAATTGTAATGATACATAGAAGAGATACCCAGCCATGAGAGCTTCTTCATCAGATTTTGAAATCTGATGACCATCCGCATAAATGTTCTTATATCCAATATGCAGCCAGTTTACATGTACCAACATCTTTTAATGCTCAATACATCAATAAGAAACGTAATTATTCTACTTCCATAAATGGATATTGAATAGAAAAACCAATTAACACCAATAATCCTCAAACATATAGATGTGAAATCCACATGCACAGATGAGTGTCAAACGATCACTATAGCACAAAGTTAAAATGAATCAAGACAACTTCGGAATGAAGCCAAGTTAATCATCATAGCCTTTATATATTAACCCTTTAATTACCAATATTTTCAAGATATGGACCACCAAGTAAACATGTACATAGCTAGAATTACTATTCGAAAAGCCTAAAATGGCAATACCTTGGCAGCACACGTAAACGCCATTAAAAAGACTAAAAGCAAACAGATTCGATCACAAAATTATAAGGAATGGCGATATTAAAGGATAATCAATCAACAAAATCAAAGGAATTAATACTCAAAATATGTTATTCAAACCTTGAAATCGTTACCTAATTTATATACACAAATCTCTCCAATAAATGCTCTCATTTCCTTATTGTAAAATGCCTATATATGGCTTATATTATGTATAATGAAAGAAATACAATTCACAGTATTATAACTCTTACATGGTATCAGAGCTTGATTGCTCCTTTGAGCTCCATTGATCCCAAAATTATTTTATATTCCCTGCCATCCGATCATCACCATGAGTATTACAACCATTGTTGAAGTCACCACACATAATACTCACAACCCAGAACTTCCCTTCATGGCGTAAACAGGTCGTTTCCATTCTTATCGGACTCGATCTCGATAAATTCACAGATGGCTCTGTTGAACCTCCACCGAAAACCATCGACGGCAACCCCAATCCCAATTAACGTCCGTGGTTCCGACAGGATCAAATATTTCTTGGAGCCCTTCTTGGAAGCTGCTCCGACACCATTCAGCCACTTGTTTCGTCGGCTGCAACAGCCCAAGAATTATTCCAACGACTCACAGAATGCTTCGCGAGTATCTCCCGATCTCGCATAATTTCTCTCAAATCCAAACTTGCTAAAACCACAAAAGGCACAAATTCTATGGCCCGAATTTTTCAGTGAAATGAAAGCCATAGCCGATGATCTAGCATTAGCACAAGAGCCGGTCAAAGATGAAGACCTAACGGTTCACATCCTCACCAAATTAGGTGATGAATACAAGCACGTTTCCACTACTCTGCGTTAGGGAGGTACTCCGCTGACTTTCGCCGATGTGTTCGAGAAGCTTATTGATTATGAGCGCAGCCTGCAAGACAACCAGTCCCCAACCCAAATTGTAACTGTCAATGATACCCAACGACAGGGTGGACGGTTTGCTTCGAGATCAGGTTATGAGGCCCGTAACCACAACCGGCCCAATTCCTTTTACAACAGAAGAAATGGTAACAATAGTGGGCCGACAAACAATTATCGTCCTAACCGCAATTCTTCTTTTTGTCATTATTGTAACATTCCAGGTCATGATACCAAAGACTGTAGGAAATTGGCAAGATTTTTGCAAGACAACAACATTACGATCTCACCGGTACCACCATCCAACCCAACGGTTAACTTCTTATCGGCAACCACCATGGATGTTTGACAGTGGGGCATCCCATCACATAGCATCCGACCGCTCGTCTTTACACACCTTATCAGAATACGACGGCCCCGACGAGATTGTTCTCGGAAATGGTAAAGGTCTTTCTATTTCTCACACCGGTCACACATATATTCCAACTTCCTCCCGTTAACTAAACTTAAATAATGTTTATCTTGTTCCACAATTACGCAACAATCTTGTTTCTGTTGCCAAACTCTGTAGATCTAACAATGTTTTGGTTAAATTTTTCCCGTATCATTTTTTTGTTAAGGATCTTTGAACGGGGGTGCTACTAATGCGGGGAGTGAACGTCAATGATGTCTACTATGCGGCTATCAACTCTCTTCAACATCTATCTCAAGTCAATCACACCAAGTCAACCAATTCAATTCTCTCATGGCATCACACACTTGGACATTCCACGATCAAAGTTCTAAAACTTCTACTTAACAATTTAGGACTTGATTACAATAAAATGTCTAAAACCTTATTTCATTGTGATGCTTGCTCAATAAATAAAAGCCATAAAATGCCTTTTGGAGAAAATTCTTTCAAAGTATCTAAACCTTTAGAACTTGTTTATTCGGATGTTTGGGGCCCGGTTCAAATGTCAAATGATGGTTATACTTATTATGTCATATTTGTTGATTTTTATTCTAAATACACATGGCTATACCCAATGAAACGAAAATCGGACATCTCCACCCTATCTCCAACATTCAAACTGTTAGCTGAAAAATTTTTTAACACCCCTCTTGTATCTCTTTTTTCCAACAATGGAGGTGAATATATTGGTCTTTTTCCTTATCTACAACAAAATGGAATATCTCACTTTACCACTCCTCCTCATACCCCGGAACAAAATGGAATTGCCGAGAGACGTCATAGACACATTGTTGAAACCGGCTTATCCCTTCTCCATCACGCCCATTTACCGCTTACATTTTGGTCTCATGCGTTTCAAACAGCAGTTCACCTCATAAATCTTCCCACAAAAATTCTTGACTTCAAATCACCCTATGACCGACTTTACAATACCACACCAACTTACACGAAATTACAACCATTTGGTTGTTTGTGTTTCCCATGGTTACGCCCTTATGCCACCTCTAAGTTACACCCAAAATCCATTAAATGTATTTTTCTTGGTTACTCCACCTTCGAATCCGCATACAAATGTTATGATCCTGTATCTCATCGTCTCTATCACTCTCGACATGTTCAATTTGTGAACTATATTTTTCCCTTTACAAATGAAAATCTTTCCACAAATCCTCTTCTCACTGCTGATGCCTTTTTCTCAAATCTCCAAGTGTATGCCCCACCACCAAAAAATGACACTCCTACCCACATTCCACCATCCACTTCTCACACTCATACATACGTAAATAATCCTCCACTCAATACTCCTCCCATAAATAATTCACCAACTCCAATTCAACAAACCACATCCACACCAGCCTCCTCAAAATTTTCCACCGAGTCTGACTCCAATCAATCCACACCACTCCTTCCAAATCAAGTTTCTTCGGATTCAGTCCAATCCACCCCTTCCACCGAACCCAGACACTCACCACCACAGTCCCCTATCAACCCGAACATATCAATCCCCACTCCATCTAAATCAACCAACCGACCTCCACGAGTAAGAAAACCAAACTCCAAATATTTTAATCCGAACCTAGTTAACAATACAACCCTTCATCCCCTTCCACCGTCCCTTGAACCCATAACTCATACTCAAGCTTCAAAAGACCCCGAATGGCGAAAAGCCATGGATTCCGAGTTTAACGCTCTTATTTCACAATCAAACATGGGAGTTTGTTCCTTCTAACACTAAAACACCAATTGGTTGTAAATGGGTATTTCGTATTAAACGCAAACCCGATGGCTCTATTGAGAAGTACAAGGAACGACTAGTAGCCAAAGGCTTCCTCCAACAATACGGGAAAGATTACTTTGAAACATTCAGCCCCGTAACAAAACCCATCACCGTCCGCACCATTCTCTCCATAGCCCTTTCCAAAAATTGGCCGTTAAGCCAACTTGAAATTAACAACACCTTTCTTCATGGCACACTTCATGAGGAAGTCTTTATGAACCAACCACCGGGTTACATTAATCCTCAATTTCCTAATCACATATGCAAACTCAAAAAATCCTTATACGGTTTAAAGCAAGCTCCACGAGCTTGGTACATCGAACTCACCAATTTTCTTCTTCGATTTGGATTCCGCAAATCCTTAGCTGATCTCTCCCTTTTCATCTATCAAAAACCAACCGTTACTTGCTACTTTATGGTTTGCGTTGACGACATTGTCCTCACGGGTAACAACCAAAAATTTCTTGACACATTTGTCACTGCTTTGAGCAATAAGTTCTCGGTCAAAGATCTTGGCATGCTTCACCATTTTCTAGGTGTTGAAGTAATACCTACGCCAACGGGCTTGTTCTTGTCTCAACATCGACATATTCAAGACATACTAAATCAATTTCACATGGAAGGTGCTAAAGATGTCACCACCCCTCTTAGTGCCACTGATCCATTATCACCCAACGATCCATCCCCACCTGTTGATGCCACACCGTATCGTAAACTTGTCGGGTCCCTTCAATATCTAGCCTTTACCCGCCCGAACATTTCCTTTGCTGTCAATAAACTATCTCAATTCATGCATGCTCCCAAACAAGCTCATTGGCAAGCTCTAAAAAGGGTCCTCCGTTATCTCAAAGGAACAGTTCATCATGGTCTCTTTCTAAATCGAAAATCCTCACTAAATCTCTTAGCATTTTCCGTTTCTGATTGGGGCGGTGTAAATGATGCCGGTCGGTCCACCACTGCCTTTGTCCTTTACCTTGGTACTAACATTGTCTCATGGAAGTCTACAAGACAAAAGCCGGTCTCTCGGTCCTCCACGGAAGCTGAGTACAAAGCTTTGGCTAATGCCTCTGCGGAACTTACATGGCTAAAGCACTTACTAAAAGAACTGGGTATACATATCAATCACACACCAACATTATTTTGTGACAATACTGGAGCAACATATCTATGTGCAAACCCTGTTTATCACTCACGTATGAAGCATGTAGCACTTGATTATCACTTCGTACAAGAACAAGTATCAGCTGGTCACTTACGAGTCCTTCACATCAGCTCTGAAGATCAACTTGCGGACATGCTCACTAAGCCGTTGTCAAGAGCACCGTTTTTTTCGTAACCGGTCCAAGATTGGCGTATCCGATGGATCCTCCATCTTGCGGGGGTGTATAAGGAATGGCGATATTAAAGGATAATCGGTCAACACAATCAAAGGAATTAATACTCAAAATATATTATTCAAAACTTGAAATCGTTACCTAATTTATATACACAATTCTCTCCAGTAAATGCTCTCATTTCCTTATTGTAAAATGCCTATATATGGCTTGTATTATGTATAATGAAAGAAATACAATTCACAGTATTATAACTCTTATAAAAATCGCCATGCATTAAAATGAAAATAATCTCATCATTTCAGCCCGTAATTAGATAAAGTCAAGAGGCTTAGCACCAGCAAACACCGTCGGACCATCTCCAATACCTATATCTGGAACAATGAATCCGCTCAGAACCTTGAGCACTATTAAAGCCATAAATGCCCAAAAACCGCCACTACAATCAAAATAATATCATCATTCCAGCCCGTAAGTAGGGTTTCAAGTTACAAACAAAAATTGCATTTAGCACACAATAAACCAAGAAACAAAAGAATCCAACCATACATAAGCAAAACAAAAAAATTAATTCACGGAGCAAATTATCGTAAAGGAAGCGACCATAGTAGGTCAGCCGCCTCCCACTAATCTCACCATGCCACGACCACCGAACCCTCGATGTAATCACAGTCACCGCCACCAAGGGCTTCCAAATGGAACCTAGCAACGTAGATATGATCTCAAAGATGACGATGGTGAATGGGTATGGCTTTACTAAAAGGCCACCTGACCACCGCCGTCACCTAGGGTTTCAAATGGAACCCGATAATGGTAGATGGGATCTTGAAGACAATGGTGGTTATAGAGTTTGAAGACGATGGTGTCACACCCCAACCTACGGCGGAATATGCCGGGGCGCGACATAATTTTATCATAGCTCAAAAGATACTAAAATAAATACACGTGTCAATATCTAAATTATTTATTTCATATAATTCCAAATACGTGAAGCATAAACATTGTATCAAAAGAAATAAACATTACAACTAAAAATAGTTGAAATAAGTTCATTAATATTCATCATGCATCCTAAGGTCCAACTATTCCTTAGCTTGTTTCTTCATTCCAAAAAGCTACCTACGCCATGCGTGAAAATACATATTTTGTCAACATAAAGTTGAGTAAGTAATCACGGTTTTTGAATACATATATTATTAAAAATGATAATTCCTTGCGATAAATATGAAATTCTAAAAGTAGCATAACAATAATATAAAAGTTGTCTTTTCACTCGAATCCCATGGATAATGAGCTACTCGGACGGCATATGATCATATTAATGATGATGAGGATGAAATACCAACCACCGAAACATAAAATAAACACATAATCACATTGCATGTATAACTAATTGAGCAATATCATGTAACGCAAATAATGGAATTGTAGTGAAATAAAATGATTGAATTGTGAATGCATAACGCCCCCAAAATATAAAACGGTAAAAAGGGGGATGTGAATTACTCACTTTTAGCGAGCGGATTAGTGATGAGATAAGATAAAGTTAGGGTAGAAAAAGATCAAGCTTAATGAAGTTTGCGTTGTTATTATTATTAGTATTAAATGAAGTATTAACAAGACTTAACGAATTTGCGGTCATCCTCATGGACACGAAGTTGGTGATGACCCGAACGGAGGTCAATCTTGGAAAAACAAGCGGATGCGGATCCTTGGAGTTAATCAAAGAGATCATCGACGCGTGGAAGGGGATAACGGTTCTTGATAGTAAGCTTATTGAGCTCACAGTTATCGATACACATACGAAGAGTACCGTCCTTCTTCTTGACAAACAAAACGGGTGCGCTCCATGGAGATGAACTCGGGAAAATGAAACCCTTGTTCGTGAGTTCTTGGATTTGATTGGAGAGTTCTTGCATCTCAGAGGGTGAAAGACGGTAAGGTGCTTTGGCTACGGGGTTTTCCCCAGGTACAAGGTTAATATGGAACTCCACTTGTCGTATGGGAGGGAGTTCGGAAACGTCTTCGGGAAAGACTTCGTGGGAATCACGAACAATCAGAATGTCGGAAAGTTACTTCTCTTCGTGGGCCTTTGTGGTGACATGGGCAATCGACATACTTCTTGCGCAAATAACGTTGGGCTTCAATGCACGACATGAGGTTTAGCTTTGAGGATGGTCTTTCTCTGGTGACGTTTAGAATTACGCCACGTTCGATACGGATACGAATAATCTTTTCAAAACATAGAATTTCGGCACGGTGAAGAGAGAGCCAATCCATACCAATGATAACGTCGAAGCTACCCATTTGCATCAGATTAAGATCAATCGAGAAGGGTTTAGACAAATTACTATGGGGCACATCAAGTATGTATTCAAAATCGAAGGAAATGAAACTCCTATCGGCTCCCGAATCAAATACTACTGATGCATGATGCTTGTTAACTAGAAACGTACCGTTCACCACATCGTTCGAGTTTCGGGCTTGATGAGCATTGATGGTGAAAGCTCTCCCTTGAGTTCCTTGAGGTGCTTGGGTTTGGGATGTTGAAGCTTGAGGGTTTGGAACTTGGTAGGCTTGCATGAGCATGGATTGGGCTTAAGGATTTGGGGGAGCCATGAGTTGGGGCAATTGGGGTTGGTAAGTTTGTACTTGGTAGGCGTGAGAGGTGTAGTAGGGTTGTGGTGCAATAAAGGCTTGATGGGCTTGAGCGAGTCGGGGACACGCGTTGCGGAGGTGGTTTGGATCACCGCAATTATAGCAAGCTCTAACGGGATTAATGATTGGAGCACGGGGGATGGCTCAGTTGGGTTGGTTTGATGGTGTGAACCGTGGTGGAGCGGCTTGCACACGGGGTGCTCCTCGGTAGTATTGGGTGAGGTGGTTGAATCGGTGTATGGTTTCTTGGTTGGAGGGGCTTGTTAGGCTTGTGATTGGGCTATGACATAGTTTTGTGAACTGGGCTTTCGTTTCTTATTTCGGTAATGAGATGAGTTGTGGTTGTGTTTAGAGGACTTGGGCTTTGAGGATTCGGGCTTTTTGGAACTTTTCCGCGTCAAGGTCCCGGCCTTAACGTGGTTTTTAGTGGTAGTACCGGCTAGGGTAATGGATCATGAAGTTCCTTCAGGTCACGACTAAGGACGGAATCTTGGATTTGCATCGGCAAACCCGTGATGTACTTGTTAATCACACGCTCCAAGGGAGTGACCTTGAGCGGGATGAGGACGCTCAATTCGTGAAACCGATCGTTGTAGGTGGTATTATCACCTCCCTTTTGCTTCAAATTCTAGAATTCTTCTTCTAACTTTCGAAGTTCATATTTCGGGCAGAACTTGTCTAACATGAGCTTCTTGAGGTCATCCCATGGCAAAGCCATGGCAACCTCAGCCCCAAGGTCCTTCTTTTTGCTATTCCACCAAGTAAGGGCACTCAATTTGAAAACGCTTGAGGCATACATGGACGTTTTGTCATCTGGACATGCTCAGTCCCAAAGTAATCGGTCATGTTAGCATTGGTGAATTGCTTGAAAGGGAAAACATTAGGGTTCATAGAAGCATTAGTGGCATTCACGGTTTGGATTTGAGAGATAACTATTGGGAGGGTTTCCACGATTCCTTTCGTAATGCGAGATAACATGCAACGGCCAGAGTTGCCGACGCAACATTTACGGTTAATGGCTGGAAGACATACTTCAAGGATAAAATGTGTAAAATTTATGAGACTTGGGTAGATATTGTAAATGTATAAGTTTGCGTAAATTGATGCTTGTGAATTCTATCTAACAATTTGAGTTTGAGTTTGTGGTTGAGGTTGAGAATGATGTCATTTCTGAGGCTGATTTTATAAGTGCTAACGTTATAAGGAATAAATACATAAATAAATAATTAAATAAATATAACATAACTTAAAATTGTAATATAGAGTTTCATTTGTTGGTTAGGATTTCATCAACCACCATGGTTCCTTCCAACGAAATGAAAATATCGAAAACCAAATAAAAATTGTTGAAATATTCGTGTATTAACTTCACAAAATCGATGAGAATTGAGTCGTGAAGGGTGTTGAGATAGATGGTTGAAGTACTTCGGGAACCACCCCGCATTTGTGTACTTCATCCACCCATTCAACTAAAACACAATGCGAGAAAACCGAGTTTATCCACGTATCACCATGAATTCGGTTATAAATTAAAGATGTGATCGTCAGATGACCACGATTGATACAATAAGGGTAGTAGATTCGTGAACGTTTGGTGTGATACGCCCAACCAATTTGTTTACAGCCCAACCAATTTAAAAGTTCAAATAAAAAAAAGCCCAAACAAAGTTTATAGCCCAAAGCAATTTAAAAGTTCAAATAAAAAAAAGCCCAAACAAAGTTTATATAAAAAAAACCCAAACAAAGTTTATAGCCCAAAGAAAATAAAAACACGTTAACCTTTTTTTCTTTTGTTTGAACGAGAAACATTAAACAGAAATATGCTCAACAAAATTATAATTATTTAAAAGTTCAAATCAAATAAAGCCCAAACAAAATCCTAAAGCAAATAGAAACCATTAACCTTTTTTTTTTCTTTCGTTTGAACGAGAAACATCAAACAGAAATAGGCTCAACAAAATCATTATTTTGTAGTTGAAGTTTTTAATGCGGTTTTGGATATGCAAATTCAAGAACTTGGAAATAGATTCAGTGAGGTCTTAACTAGTTTGTTAGAAAATATGTCTAATTTAAATATATGAGATTCGTTTTCTAAGTTTGATATATCTAAGATAGTGGTATTTTCGGAAATGCATATAAATTGTATTAGTAATGAAGAAAGAAGGTGTATTTCGGGTGATCGTACGACATTTTATCACACTTTAAAGGAAGACTATAAATTTGCAAAATTGGGTGGAATGTGTGACCTTGCTCATATAAGGGTGGAAACCAGAAAGCACCACTTTTCTTTTGTTGTCGAATATTGAAGCTATCATTGGTTTTACCGATTGCAATTGCAAACGTTGAAATATGTTTTTGTTTCATTAATATTGTATTATTGTATGAAATGCTGTAAAAAAATTTATGAGCGTTACCCCTGTGATTTATGTTTAGATCCGCCACTACTCATACCTCACCCTCCAGGAAGGCAACCAGATCTCACGGCTGATTGAGATTTATGCGCATTGCACTTTCTTAGGTTCACAAGCCTAGGTGTCAAGTGATCGGTGTACAGGGGTGCCCCCCCTTACAGTTATTACGTACCCATTACACGAATCATCCTCAAGGAGAGGGGAAGTAAAAGGTGGGATTTCTTAAGGAAATTCCCGATTAAAAATCATCCTGAAGTTTTAAAAATTATTTTGAGGCATAGCCTCGGAATAAGTGTGTGCTTTCGTGTAAAATTGTATATGCTAAATAATTTAAATAAATTAAGCTATGTACAAATGTTTAAACAAGTATGGTGCACGTATAGGAACACGTATAGGGACCCTAATCATGCTACCAGACTGTTAAGTCTAACCACCTATCTTATAGCCTTCGCCCCTGATACCAATCTGTCACACCCCAACCTACGACGAAATATGCCTGGGCGCGACATAATTGTATTATAGCTCAAAAGACACTAAAGTAAATACACGTGTCAATATCTAAATTATTTATTTCATATAATCCCAAATACGTAAAGCACAAACATTGTCTCAAAAGAAATAAACGTTACAACTAAAAATAGTTGAAACAAGTTCATTAATATTCATCATGCATCCTAAGGTCCAACTATTCCTTAGCTTGTTTCTTCATTCCAAAAAGCTACCTACACTATGCGTGAAAATACATATTTTGTCAACATAAAGTTGAGCAAGTAATCACGGTTTTTGAATACATATATTATTAAAAATGATAATTCCTTGCGATAAACATGAAATACCAAAAATAGCATAACAATAATATAAAAGTTGTCTTTTCACTTGAATCCCATGGATAACGAGCTACTCTGATGGCATATGATCGTACTAATGATGATGAGGATGAGATACCAACCACCAAAACATAAAATAAACACATAGTCACATTGCACGTATAACTAATTGAGCAATATCATGTAACGCAAATAATGAAATTGTAGTGAAATAAAATGATTGAATTGTGAACGCATAAGGCCCCCAAAATATAAAACGGTAAAAAGGGAGATGTGAATTACTTAATTTTAGTGAGCGGATTAATGATGAGATAAGATAAATTTAGGGTAGAAAAAGATCAAGCTCCTCGGGATACGCTGACAAAGCTTCCTAACGGTTAAAGGTAATGTTAATTAAATATAAATGAAGTATTAACAAGACTTAACAAATTTGGGATTCGATTGTTTTAAGTAAAAGTTTATTATTATTATTATTATTATTATTATTGATATTTGGTAAACGTTAATGGTTATTAAAATATGTAATCAAGATATGATATTTAAAAATAATACTCATTATGAATAATTAATCATTATATATTTATATATATATTTATATATATTTTGTCAAACAAGTAAATACTAGTTTTGATGACGTGTTATGTAATAGGTGAATTCGTTATTATAAGCACTTTGCTATTTAAACGTTAATAAGTTATTAGATCGGTGTATTTAAATGAGTGGTAAAACATTTAAACTATATTTATCATTGGTATATATATGTATATAAAAAAGAAAGTTGTGAAACTAGGGCCAAGATGAGGGGAAATAATCATATGGAGGTTCGGTTTCATTAAATTAATGTTTATTTATTATTATAATAAAATAAAACAATGAATTAAATAAAATAAAATAAATAACCAAAACGGGGTCCAGGTGGTTCGAACCCGCGCCTGGACCGGTTCCAGACTTAACATACACACACACCAGCCATCGTGTTAGTGTGTTACTTTGTGAGAATTAACCTAAAGATCAATCTATAACCAGTTTCGAATTTAACCCCAAATCACATTTAAAACCCTAGAACTTAAATCCGATGATTTGGTTGTTGTTCGTACAAATTAACTTAGGGTTATTGATTAGCAGACATAAACGATTGTTAAACATAATTCAATTACCAGAATTGGTGACGAAACAGGGGAGAATGACGAACTAGACTTCGTGGCTCAAACAGATAGGGAACTTGATCTTCACAGCCAGGTACAGTGCAATTAGATTAGGGTTTCTGATCGCGATGTAGTAGAGAGTGTGGGTGCGAGTTTAATTAAGTTTTTGTTGTGTTTATATAGCAATTTAGAGTCGGTTGAGCCGCGGGTTTGACATTACGTGATTAGCTGTGATTTTTGATTCGTTTTCTATAATTAACATATCGGTAGGATCGTAATTAAGTTAATTATTGATAGCAATTTTGAGCTGTGGGTTTGACATTACGAGATTAGCTATGAAGTAATGATTTAGCCGAAAATTGAGGAACAAGCAAGGTGGTGGTGGTAGGGGGGGGGGGGGGTATACGGCATGATGAGATGGAGGGAAAAAGAAAGATTACTATTTTATTATAATTTTGAATAATATTTGCACTCAGGTCCTTGCTTTTTGATATTGGATACAAATAGAATTTTAGTTATTTAAAGGTCGTTTTTTGCACATCTTTGATAGTTAATATTTATTAACAAATAAAATATACCAAAAATGCAGAAATTTATTGATTATTTACCCGAATACGAAACGGGTCGGGTTATGATTACAAGTAAAAGAAAAACGGAAAACCGAAATGTTACATCCGAAAAACATCAATAGAAGAAAGCACCACGATGTATATGGAACCGTGTGTGTGAGAGAGAAAGTTGTGACTCAGCTGATGAAAATAATAATACACCCTTGTCTCAGCTTTTGTACCCACGTGTCATCCCACAAATCTTACGACAGTTGTATAACTAAATCAACAAAGAGTGCAACAGTTTATGCATAGTGTACAACAAAAAAAAGCCAAGGGTGAACATTAGAAGTTAAGAAGTTGTCTTTTAATATATATATATATATATATATATAGGGGAGATTTCAAATGAGAACCCCTTTGAGTTTTAAGAACTCGAAAGAACTCAGTGTAACGATTTTTTTTCCGAAATTTTTTTACACATGCGTAATATATAGGTTACATATACGTAAAAAAATACAGAATTTTTTACGCACCGATTCAACTTTTTACACATGTGTAACGGACGTAAAAGTTAGTGTAACCACTTACATCTTTATTCTCTCTCCTACTTTGACTTTTTTGCCAGATTTAATCTCAGCCACATATTCCAATCCATTTAATTAAATGTGTGGCCTAGAATGGAGTTCTTAAGTTCTTAAAACTCACAATGGTTCTCAAAAAATCCCTCCCCTACACATATATATAGGGAAGGGATAATTTGAGAACCTTGTTGAGTTTTAAGAACTTCATTCTTAACCACATGTTTAATTAAATAGATTAGATTATGTGATTAAGATTAAATTTGATTAAAAAATTAAGTATGAGAGAGAATAAAGATGTACAATAATTACACTAATTTAAAAGTTCGTTACAGCTATGTAACAAGTCGACTCGGGGCGTAAAAAATTCTGTAGTTTTTCTATGTACATGTAACCAACATATATTATGTATATGTAAAAAATTCAAAAAAAAAATAAAATTGTTACGTTGAGTTCTTTCGAGTTCTTAAAACTCAAAGTGGTTCACAAAAGAATTCAATCAATCATATATATATGTGTGTGTGTGTGTGTGTTTGTGTGTGTGTATATATAGGGTTAGTATCATTTCAGAACTCCAAAAAAGTTAAGAACTTCTAGAAACTCATAACAACCAAACATTTTTTTTGATATTTTTTCATATATTAACATTCATTGAGACTTAATTTTTACCATATTTTATATATAAATTTTTTATTACATATATAAATCACAAGTTTACATAAGTGTAAAAATTTATGTTATAGCAAACTTAAATATATGAAAAAAAATTTATAAATGTGTAAAAACTAAATTTCATAATTGTACTCGTAAATATATATATAAGAAGTGATAAAACTACAATCAAATAACGCTAAAATACAAAAATTTTTATAAAACGTTAGTTATTAAGAGTTCCTTCAACTTCTTAAATAATTTAAGAGTTCTGTAACGATGCTCATCCTATATATATATATATATATATATATATATATATATATATATATATATAGGGAAAGTATATGATGAAAACCCATTTGAGTTGTGAAAACTCAATGCAACATCGTTTTTTTTACATGTAATATATGTTGTTACATTTAATACAAAATATCAAAAATTAAAAAAAAATATTTTGCTAATTTTTATATTTTTTTACTAATTTTTATATATGTTTTTAGGAGAGAGAAAATTTAAATTTACTTTTACATTTTTTATTAACTTTAATTGTGGACCACAAGATTTAATCTTTAATTAAAACATGTGATTGAGAATGGGTTTCTAGAATTTTCACAACTCAAGTGGGTTTTTATTCTATCATAACCCACTTGAATTGTGAAAACTCTAGAAACCCATTCTCAACCACATGTTTTTAATTAATGTTTAAATCTTGTGGTCCACAATTAAAATGAATAAAAAATGTAAATATAAATATAACTTTTTCTCTCTTCTGAAAACATATATAAAAATTAGTAAAAAAATGTTAAAAAATAGCAAAACATTTTCTACCCTCCTTAAAAGAGGTTTTGTCCCCGAAACCTAATTATTACTACTAAACAAATGCGGGTAAAACTTGCGCATCTCTTCTTCGACTTCCCAAGTAGCATCTGATCCCTTACAATGCTTCCATATCACTTTCACTTGGGAAATAACCTTATGACGAAGCTGCTTTTCCTTGCGGTCAACTATCTCAATAGGCTGCTTGACATAGTTTAACTGTTCGTCTATCTCGATGTCCAGCAGTGGCACGTGGGACGTGTCATCCGCTAGACATTTTCTCAAGTGAGAAACATGAAAGGTAGAGTGGATTCCTTCCAGCTCATCGGGTTGATGAAGCTTGTAAGCCACTTCGCCCACTCGGGCTAAGATTCTGAACGACCCAATGTATCTTGGACTTAACTTTCCCTTCTTTCTAAAACGTATAATCCCTTCCAAGGGGAAACCTTAAGCATCACGTTGTCACCAACATTAAACTCGATCGGCCGTCGTCGTTTATTGGCATAAGACTTCTGACGATCTTGAGCAGTTTTCATTCTGGCCTTTATCTGATCACATCTTGAAGAGGTTTCTTGCACCACTTCTAAACTTCCAATTTCTTTCTGACCAATTTCCCCCCAACATAAGGGAGTTCTGCAACGTCTTTCACACAACATTTCAAAAGGAGGCATGTCAATGCTTGAATGATAACTGTTGTTGTAGGAGAATTCTTCCAAGTGCAAATGTTTATCCCAGTTTCCTCCAAAGTCTAACACACAAGCACGTAGCATATCCTCAAGGGTTTGGATAGTCCATTCAGAGTGCCCATCTGTTTGAGGATGATACGCCGTGCCGATGTTCAGTCTTGTTCCTATAGCTTCATGGAACTTCTTCCAAAACCTTGAGGTAAAGCGGGTATCTCTATCGGACACAATCGATAACGGCACCCCATGTTTAGTCACCACTTCTTTAACAAACATATTGGCTAACGTTTCTGACGAGATAGCCTCTCGTATAGGCAGAAAGTGAGCACTCTTCGTCAAGCGGTCCACAATCACCCATATGGTATCATGATTCTTAGCTGTACGCGGTAGCTTAGTTATGAAATCCATGGTGATGTGCTCCCATTTCCATTCGGGTATTTCTAGCAGTTGCATCTTTCCATACGGCTTCTGGTGCTCGGTTTTCACCTGTAAACACGTTAAGCACTTGCCGACATAATCTACCACTTCATTCTTCATACCCGGCCACCAAAAGTCTCTCTTCAGGTCTTGATACATTTTTGTAGATCCTGGATGAATCGAGTATCGAGATTTATGGGTCTCATCTAGGACTTGATTCCTATGATTTCCATGTCGAGGGATCCACATTCTGTCAAATCTGGTCTTTACCCCATGAGTACTATCCATCAACTTGGTCTGTTGCCCAAAAATTCTCTCTTTCTTCATCAACCCTTCATCGGCTAACACTTCCATCTGCACTTTGCTGATCTCTTCGAAGAAATCTGAGTTGATGATCAACCTATAAGACTTGATTCTTGCGATAACTTCCGCGTTCTTCCGGCTTAGGCGTCAGGGACTACATTAGCCTTCCCGGGATAATACTTGATCTCACAGTCGTAATCCTTTATCAGTTCTAACCACATTCTCTGCCTCATATTCAACTTTTGCTGCTCGAAGAAGTATTTCAAACTCTTATGATCTGTATAGATAGTACAATTAGTACCATACAAGTAATGCCTCTAGATCTTGAGATCATGCACTACATCTACTAATTCTAGATCATGCGTCGGGTATGTACTTTCGTGAACTTTCAACTGTCTAGACGCATAGGGTATAACATTTGTAAGGCCCCGAACCCCGGGAACCCCACAGTTGGTATTCATTCGAAACACTAGTAAAATAATTAAACTTAAAAACAATTATTTTCATTAAAATAAGCACCACCGAGTATAATTCGGCGGAAAACGTACATAAGTAAATGAGTTCCCAAAACCCGGGAATTTTGCCCAAAATCAATATAATTATCTTTAAATAAAAACTTTTAAAAATAAATGTTTAATAATAAAACTTCAATTCCCGTATGCCCTTCACCGTCCAAGTAGCTTCGTGCACGTCCAAGCGATAAGGCATCCTCTTCCTAACCTGAAACTCACACTAACATGCACACAAAGTCAGCTTGAGCTGAGTGAGTTCAAGTTTTAAGTAAATAATATCAGTAGTAATAGTTATGATAGTCATACCAAAAGTTTTAAAAAGTAAAAGGGTGCATCCATCAAATTATCATTACCGAAAACTAAACATCCTCATACATACATATACAAAATGTATATGTAAACATCCTTTAAATTACATCCCTATATATAACAGTATTCAGTTGGAGACTTAGGAGACTCCCATTCATTCACGGCTTCCACCTTTGTAGGGTCAACCAGAATACCACTCGGGTTAATAACATGGCCCAAGAATTGAACCTCACATAACCAGAAGGAACACTTAGAAAATTTCGCATACAATTTGTTCTTCCGCAGAGCCTCCAACACTTCCCTGAGATGACCGGCGTGATCGGATTCACTTTTTGAGTACACAAGAATGTCGTCGATGAACACAACAGCCGAACGATCGAGCATCGGTCTACACACCCGGTTCATAAGATCCATGAACGCAGCCGGTGCGTTGGTCAAACCGAAAGACATCACCAGAAATTCGTAATATCCATAACGAGTGCGGAAGGAAGTCTTAGGAATATCTTCCTCCCGAATCTTCAGCTGATGATACCCAGACCTAAGGTCGATCTTCGAGAACCAATTGGCCCCTTGGAGTTGATCAAATAAGTCGTCGATCCTCGGGAGCGGGTACCGATTTTTAACAGTGAGCTTATTCAACTCACGGTAGTCAATGCACATTCGCATGCTACCGTCCTTCTTTTTAACGAACAAGACCGAGGCATCCCAAAGCGAGATGATCGGTCGAATAAAGCCCTTATCGAGCAAGTCTTCCAACTGAGCCATAAGTTCCTTTATTTCATTCGGCGCTAGGTGGTAGAGAGCTCGGGCAACGGGCTTGGCGCCCGGTACAAGGTCTATCTGGAACTCAACCTCGCGATCCGGCGGCACATCTGACAAATCATCTGGAAATACATCCGGGAAATCCCGAACAATAGGAACATCACCGACGGTAGCCACCTCGGTATTCACATTCATAGCATACACCAGATACGCCCCGTACCCCCGCTGCATCAACTTTCCCGCCTTAATCATGGATATAATATGTGGTGTCGCAACATTCCGATCACCGAAGACCGTAATTCGAGTCCCATCCGGGGCTCTTAGACCAACGAGTTTTCGACCACAAATGATCTGAGCATCAACATTCGCGAGCCAATCCATCCCAAGCACCACATCGAAACAACCAAGCGGCATTAAATACAATCGCACCGGAAATCTATAACTAGACAACTCGATGGAACAACCCTGAATAGCCCTAGACACGGACACGGATTTTCCTACAGCGACCTCAACCTCAAACCCATCGACTACGCACTAGGGTGATTTATTCAACAAGGAACAGAAAGTGGTAGACACAAAACTCCTACTGGCGCCTGAATCAAATAAAACTGAAGCCTATAACTCATCAAGTAGGAAAGTACCTGGGACGATATTATACTACTGCTTAGCAACACGGTCAACACATACGATTTCAAAGGAACAAGAAATTATAACGTTGGAATGAAAGCTAAATAAGGAAAAAGTACCTGAGACGACATCCGCATCATCTTTCGCTTCCTTCTTGGAGATGTTGAAGGCCCTCGCCCTGGCCTTTGGCTTCTCATCCATCTTCCCCCTTGAGGAAGTCCCCTGCCCGGACCCCCCGCCTTATTGGAAGGATAGTTTGATGCCAAGTGACCCGAACCCTTACAGCGGAAACAGGTCAATATCGGACTCTCGAAATGGGGGTGTCCTACCTTATCACAACGAAAACAAGTGCCAGACCCAATCCTACATTCCCCCTTGTGCGGCTTCCCGCACTTCTTGCAATTACCGAACTCCGCACCCCTTTTAAACTCAGAAGTCTTAGTATTTACCCTTTTCTCAGACGGATTAAAATTGCTTCCCCCGGGCCACTTACCGTACGAATTTGAGTTCCATGCCTTCCTATTCTCGGGCGGCGGTAACTTCTCCCTCTGATCATACAGCGTACCTTCTAGAGTGACCACCGAGTGAAAAGAGTTCATGTCGGTAGTTAACACACCCCTACGAATATCCACCGGAAGCCCCTTCACGTACTTCTTAATCCTCTTGGTTTCGGGAGTAACCAAATTGGGGCATAAACGAGCCATCTTGTTAAACTTGGTGGTATACTCCCTATGCGACATAGTACCAGCCTCCAAGGTCAAGAATTCCTGTTCTATCTTATCCAATTCATGCGGAGGACAAAACTGATCGAGAACCAATTTCTTCAACTCATCCCACGTCATCCTCCTAATCGAACGATCACCCATAGCTTGCGCCAAGTTATCCCACCAACTAATGCCTCGGAACGAAACGAGGCGGTAGCATAAGTGACCATATCATCCCCCTTGCACTTACTAACCCTCAGAACGGCCTCCATCTCTCTCACCCACTGATGCGCTGCCAAAGCGTCTTTAGTACCATCGAAGGAAGGGGGTCGCACTTCTTAAAGTCACCATACGAGCAACCCCGGGTCGATACACTAACTGTCCGCACCTCATCTTCATCCCCACTCGGCACATGCACTTCTTTTTCCTCTTCGACCTGTACCTCCGTACTCTTCCTTCCCCTATCCGAACCCTTACCAACCAGTGACTCCTCCATGGGCCTGACGACCTCAGCAACAATCTCAGGAATGGTGCAATGGAGCACCTGGTAAACCTGTCCGCGATAGCCGCGCGCATAGCAGGATCTAAGGCGGGGTTACCCCCCTCCTCATGAATCGGGGTATCCTGCTGGGAAGTAGGAATCTCACTCTCGGCTTCGGCACGTGGCTTACGACCACGACCACGACCACGACCACGACCACGAACACTAGAGCCACCTCTCTTAGCTGCTCGAGTATTAACCATGACTTATCCCTAAAGACAGAATTTTAACACGGTCAAGTACAAGTGGTAATTAGAACATGTAAGGTAAGGGTAAACTGCTAATGACGTTGATCAAGTGTAATTAGTCGTTTACTTTACCCGCCCGTCCTAACCACCCCCTGCCCCTAACCTCGTTAGCCTTCCATCTAACACTTAAACAGTTAATCACATACCGGGAACTTTTAAATTTAAAGGAATAACTAATTAATTAAAAGTTACCTCTTGGCATGCAGCTACTCGCGGTGGGCATACTGGTCTCTTTTCTAACAATTCGAGTCCAAGCATTCGGGGATGCTCGGATCCCTCGAACCATGGCTCTGATACAAACTTGTAAGGCCCCGAACCCCGGGATCCCCACAGTTGGTATTCATTCGAAACACTAGTAAAATAAATAAACTTAAAAACAATTATTTTCATTAAAATAAGCATCACATAGTATAATTCGGCGGAAAACGTACATAAGTAAATGAGTTCCCAAAACCCAGGAATTTTGCCCAAAATCAATATAATTATTTTTAAATAAAAACTTTTAAAAATAAATGTTTAATAATAAAACTTCAATTCCCGTATGCCCTTCACCGTCCAAGTAGCTTCGTGCACGTCCAAGCGATAAGGCATCCTCTTCCTAACCTGAAACTCACACTAACATGCACACAAAGTCAGCTTGAGCTGAGTGAGTTCAAGTTTTAAGTAAATAATATCAGTAGTAATAGTTATGATAGTCATACCAAAAGTTTTAAAAAGTAAAAGGGTGCATCCATCAAATCATCATTACCGAAAACTAAACATCCTCATACATACATATACAAAATGTATATGTAAACATCCTTTCAATTACATCCCTATATATATAACAGTATATATATATATATAACATCCACGTATAACATCAGGGTCGAGCAAACGTACAACCCAAACACGTAACATCAGTGCATACAAACACAAAGTAGGCATACACAACATCAGTAGTCGAAACGACTACAACATCGCCAAATATAGGCCAAGCAATAATGTGTATATATATATATATATTTAACATCCCAAGGCCTACCATATGCTAGCAAGCCTATATAAATTCGTTTAAAAACATTTCATCATGTACGAAAACACTTAGGTGTGCATGTTAGCCCAAAAGTAAAAAAGAGTAAAAAGGGCATCATGAACTCACCTGAAATCAATCGAACACCTACAACGAGCTAGGAAATCCCTAAGTGCACAATCACAAGCAAGGGCCTGTAAATTATACACAACATGTTACTAAACTAGACCGTAAGAACACTCTTGCCTAATGGGCCGTTCAAGCCCAACACTTTGGCCCAAGGCCCAACAACTTGGCCCAAGGCCCAACACTTGGCCCAATGCCCAACAACTTGGCCCAAGGCCCAAGGGTAATCAAATCGGGTCGAATGCGTTTGTAATAAACCTTAGAACCATTTGTTAAACGAATCAGCCCCAAATGGACCAAATTCCATTTTAAATCTTTTCATTCATCAAAATTATGTCACCCGAGTTGATAGGGTTGACGATTCCTTTTTACAACTCTTACTTTAACATTTAAACGAAAATTCGCGCACCGCCAACTCGATTGATGAAGCACTAACCACAACAGCCCCGAGCATCAAAAAAATAATTTTTCCACAGCCCTTAAACCCCCTAGGGCTATACAAACTGATTCGGTCGGTCACCCGATCAATTAACGCATCAAACTCAACAATTTGCAAATATACACCCAATAAACCCTAGTTTTCGAACTAAAATCGATTGACCAACCTAAACACCTCCAATGACCACGAAATTTTAATATGATGTAAATGCCATACCTGGGGATCTTTCTACACCGGAAACTCTAATTTTTATCCACGGGAAGTGGGTCAATTACACCTTGGCCGAAAATCTGTCCAACGAAAAGTTTCTGCAAAATTGAGCATCAAAACGATAGGGGTGAACAAAAAGAGTGTTGGGGATTGTAGTACATACCTTGAACTAATTCTAGGAGCTTGGAATCGATCAAAAAGTCTAAGCAAGGAAGGAAGGGAGGCTGTGCTCTGGTCCGATCGCAGCTGCTACTGTAACTAGGGTTTAGGTTTTTGTTTGTTTAGTGTTATTTCATAAAACTTTTTCATTATAGCCCCCCGAAAATAATAATAATGCAACTTGGAAGAAATGTTAAGCGGTGAGACGTACCGGGATGACGTAAAGGCTTCTGAGGAACGTCGGTAAATCTCAAGAATTATACGTACTCTACAATCCTTAATTCTTGAAACCAGAATTAACGGGCGTTACAACCTTTCCTCGTTGCATCAACACACAACCTAACCCTTGATGTGAAGCATCAGTGCACACTACCAAATCTTCCTCACCATCAGGTACAACAAGGATTGGAGCCTAAGTGAGTCTTGTCTTCAATTCTTCAAATGCTTCTTCTTGAAATTTACCCCAACCAAACACTACAGCTTTTCGGGTCATACCGGTCAACAGTGAGGCTATCTTGGAGAAGCCCGGAATGAATCTCCTATAATAGCCAGCTAATCCTACGAAACTGCGTATCTCGGTTGGGTTTCGCGGAGTCTTCCAATTCTTTATCGCTTCAATCTTGGCTGGGTCCACAGCAATCCCCTCGGGATTGATTATGTGACCTAAAAACTGCACTTCTCGTAACCAACATGCGCACTTTGAGAACTTAGCGTACAGTTTCTCGACTTTCAATACTTCCAACACTTCCTTCAGATGCTTGGCGTGGTCAGACTTGCTCTTCGAATAAATCAATATATCGTCTATAAAAACGATAACCGACTTGTCTAACATTGGCCGACATACTCTGTTCATCATATCCATAAATGCTGCGGGAGCATTGGTTAGTCCAAACGACATCACGAGGAACTCGTAGTGCCCATACCGCGTCCGAAACGCTGTCTTAGGGATGTCTGACTCTTTCACCCTCAACTGATGGTAACCCGATCTAAGGTCTATCTGCGAGAACCAACTAGCACCTTGCAATTGATCAAACAAGTCATCAATCCGGGGCAACGGATATCTATTCTTCACCGTAAGTTTATTCAACTCCCTGTAGTTGATACACAACCTCATACTCCCATCTTTCTTCTTAACGAACAACACCAGCGCACCCCACGGGGAAACACTCGGCCTTATGAAACCCTTGTCGTGAAGTTCTTGTAGTTGGAACATTAATTCTTTCATCTCGGATGGCGCCAGACGATAAGGTGCTTTCGCGACGGGCTGTGCTCCTGGTACTAACTATATCTAGAATTCTATCTCTCTTTCTGGTGTTAACCTCGAAAGGTCCTCAGGGAATACTTCTGGGTAGTCACACACTACAGGAACGTCTTTCACTTCCTTCGTCTCGGCCGTAGCTTTGACAACATACGCCAGGTAGGCACTGCACCCTCGCCTTAACAAACCCCCGGCTTTTATCATCGAGATGACGTTAAGCCCTGAATTCTCTCTATCACCGCAAACCGTTACTGTACCACCATCTGAAGTCTTCAGTCTTATCAATCTACTCTTGCACACTATCTGAGCTTCGAATTCAGACAGCCAATCCATCCCCAATACCACATAGAATCCTCCTTAGGTCATCACATACAGGGTAGCAGGGAATCCGTGTCCCTCTAAATCTATCTTGCAATTCTTAACCATCCTTATAATTCTAACCGAGGTCTCACTAGCTGTTTCTACCATAAAAGTTTCGGGTACACGACAACAAATCATCTTAGCTGCCTTACAAAATGAGGTAGCTACGAAACTTCTAGTCGCACCTGAGTCAAACAATACTGAAGCAGATTTACCATTTACTAAGAAAGTACCTGTCACAACATCGGGGATCTTCTTGGCCTGTTCTTGGGTGAGCATGTAGGCTCTCATCTTTGGCCTGTTCTGGTCAGCCACTTTCTTACCACTTCCCCCAGCTTCATTTACCGAGCACTCTCTTGCCATATGGCCAGTTATTCTGCATTTGTAACAGACAGGCTCACTGTTACAATCACGAGAGTAGTGCCCTGTCTTTCCACACTTGTAGCAAGCGCTCACCCCTGCACCCCACTTACATTCTCCACTGTGCATCTTCCCACAAGTCTTGCATGGCTTCTTTTCCCACACCTTTTGCTTCTTCTCCCTAGAATTCCACAACTGAGTACCCGGTCGCTTAGCAGTAGCAACCCCCTTCTTATCCTTCTTCTCTTCCACTACCACATCGTCCACGGCTAGGTCATCGTAAACCATTTCTGCGAGTTTGACAGCAGAATCGAAAGTAGCAGGTTTATTAGCCCGGACAAAGGTGCGAACGTTTGGTGGTAGTCCCCTCAAATAACACTTGACCCATTTGGCCTCGGTGTTCACCATGTCAGGCACGAGTCTTGACATACGGTTAAACTCAGTAGTGTACTCTCGAAGGGTCATCTTTCCTGCCTTCAAATTCAGGAACTTCATCTCTGCCCTCTCCACTTCAGCGTCTGCACAGAACTTCTTCATGACCATTTCCTTCAGGTCTTCCCACTTCATAGCCTCGATTTCCGTAGCAGTCTTTCTTTGCTCTACCGTTTCCCACCAAAACATAGCTTCTTCCTCGAATGACTGGGTAGCAAAACCCACTGCTTGGTTGGGGAGACATTCGCTAATTCTGATAACCTTTGCCATTGCGGTTATCCATTGGAGAGTAGCGATTGCATCCCCTGTACCAGAAAGAGTTTTCTGGGTCGTAACCTTTGAACAACCTGTAGCTGCACCCACCTCGGCCCCTCTTACCAGCATTGACCTTCGCAGACCGATCTTCACTTGATTCCTCCCTCACAGTCTCTTCATCTTTCTTACTACTTTCCCCTGTCCCCTCAGCGGTTCCGGCACGGCTCTCGGTTGACTTTTCCTGTTGCTGATTCTGTACTGCAGCAGCCACTGCCTGAGTAATGGCAGCTTGGATAGCAGGGTCGAGCTGATACCCTTCATTTCTCACAGTTAGGCTTCTTCCCTCCTCAGACTCGGTAATCGGTCCCTCGGGGGGTACTCGGGTAGCACGTGGTCTACCACGGCGTCTCGAACTTTCTCCTTGCCCAGCAGTCTTCTTAGTACCAGCCATTTGTATTCTATAAGAAAACACAAACGTCGTCACTTCAGGAATTGTTTAGTACAGGGATAGTAAGGCTAACAGGTAATAACAGTGGCCAGTTGTGATTAGCTGATCACAGTACTCTCCGTGTCATACACCCTTCCCTTTGTGAGTCCACTTGTGCTAGTTTCTACGTATAATAGTTGGTCGATCATACGTTTCACATCTTCACACATAAACAAGCAATTCTATATCTAGCTATCAAGTTAGCATTTCTTACTCATTCCTTACTATACACAAGATCATGATCAACTTACACAAGATGATAACTATTTAAGCTTGCTTGGAGGACACATGACATTCTCTGACTAGCATCTTCTTTCCTTTCTTTCTTAAGTCCCATTCTCTGTTCGAGTATAGGCATGTAGGATGCTTATATCTCTCGAACTTATGCTCTGATACCAACTTGTAAGGCCCCGTTCCCAGAAGCCCTACTTTGGCGTTGGATTTACTCATAAACACAGTTCTAAAATCAGAGTTAATTAAAAACTTTTCGCGGAATACATAATATTAAACATTCTTACATAACATGAGTGCTTGTTTTTAAACAAAATACATTAAGTCTAAAAAGGTAACGTAAACGACAAGTGAATCTCCTTTTCTTCGATGCCAGTCTTCACTTTGTTGCCACGTGTCTTCCCTCAAGCAACCTGTCGCATTCTATTCACTTGCGTGCATACTAATAGTCAGCTACTCTGAGTGAGTTCTAGTTTAACAGTTTACAGGATTATTCTTACACATTCTTTCATTCCCATACAAGTATTATTTGTACTACTCTTACACATTCTTACAAACATACAATTATACATACATTCTTGCACAGATATTATATG
The DNA here is from genome assembly GCF_021521415.1 of Bidens hawaiensis. Lineage (NCBI taxonomy): Eukaryota > Viridiplantae > Streptophyta > Magnoliopsida > Asterales > Asteraceae > Bidens > Bidens hawaiensis. The sequence continues at coordinate 37,487 of NW_027492400.1, forward strand.
GGTCTGCCACCCGACTTCTTGCACAGATATTATAAGGGTCTGCCACCCAACTTGCACCGATGTCGTAGAGTCGGCCACTCTATTCTTGCCCAGGTATTAGAAGGGCCTGCCACCCTGACTCTTACTATTCTTACCCAGGTATTAGAAGGGCCTGCCACCCTGACTCTTGCTTCACATTCCTTCTAGATTCTTACAAACATGTTAAGTTAAACAACTAACATATGCAAGTTCTAACCTCTTTCTTTCATTCTTACATTAATCAGTTATGTTAATCACATAGATATATATCTTTCTTTCATTCTTGCATTAATCATTCACGTTAAGCACATAAGTATATATATATATATTACTATTCTTACAAGTATGCACACAGCCCCGAAACCATCTCAAAGAGAAATGGGGCTAGAAGTCACCTGGAGACGATTTCTCTCACCGTCAATGGTAATGCCCTTCCTTAGCTGTGCACGGCTAACTGTACAATACATTACGCGCATCAATTAACCATTACTACTACTTCTTACATCTAAGTTAATGAAACCCTCAACTAACGGGGGTCCGGGGGCAGCGCCCTTGGTAGGGGGGCTAGGGGCAGCAGCCCATAGCAGGGTCCAAGGAGCAGAGCCCTTGGCTGGGGTTGAGCTACCAGGTCAGCTCGGAAAAATTTTATTTTCGTTAATAGGTCCTTTAGCAAAAACGCATCAGAAAATGAATCGGGTCACAACTTAAAACAATTTCACCTGGAAGGAATTTCACATAGAATTTCGCTTTGCATAACTTTTCGCTTCTCATGGCTGAGCGAAGCGAAATACCTGCCTTTCTTCGTTTTTACCATTTTAAAGCCATTTTTCTCCTTGTTTCCTCCTTAGGACCTGATTTTACCCTTTTTATGGGTTTTGGGTCGTACCAACTTTGTATACCCGTGTTTTATGAGGTCCGAACATCACCTTTTTGTCCTATATCATACCCGTGAGGCTATGACTCACCAAGTTTATGTTTTTCTTACATCTTTCAACCCGATCTACTAAGATATCGATTTGCATGTCGAACTCAACCACAAAAATTAAACTTGTTGGCTAAAACTCACCTTTGGCTTCGGGTTTGGTTCGGATCTGGACAACTCGAGGATCTGGACGTGCTTCTTATTGTTTGAAGACACTTGATCACCAAGATCTTCCTTACTTTAGCCCGGATTCAGATTCGGGTCTTAAGAGAGTATGTGTGTGTTCTAGGGAGTGTGTGTGTGTTGTGGGAAGAAAGTGGTGAAGGGATGGGGGGATGGCCTTATATAGAGGGCTATGGACCCCACCACCCACTTCCTTCACCAATCCCAATCCTTATCCAAATATAAAGACACACACAATTAAACGAGCGACACACACGAAACAATAATTTTCTTTTATTTAGTAATCTCGTAATACGGATGTTACAAATCATAATATTTAAAATTGACGTCCCATTTATAAATGTTTTTTTTATGAATCTTATTATTTTTTTCATTTTAATAATGTTATTATTAAACACCACATAATAAATGTAAATATGTGTTCTATGATGTACAAAGTCTAATGGGATACAGAATCATATCATATCAACATATCTTTGTGTAGCTAAAAGATCGTAACATATACAACACATACACATATTAAAAATCATATCCCTACATAACCATTAAATACTACACAAACATTAAATAACATATCTCTACACAGCCAACATATACATACCTACACAAAATTTTAAAAGCCTACACAGTATAAACATATTTTGATAACCAGATAAACATATACCTACACAAACTTTTAACAACCTACACAACTAGATTAACATATACCTACACAAATTTACCAACCTACACAGCCAGATTAACATATATCTACACAAACTTTTACAAACCTACGCAATGTGTATATATATTAAGAAGACAAAATTAGCATATACCTACACAAATTTTTAACAACCTATATGGTCGATATATATATGGAGAACCAAATTAACATATACCTACACAAATTATGAACGACCTACACAGTATATATATTTGAATAAACAAATTAGCATATACCTACATAAATTTTGAACAACCTACACAAATTAAGTGTATGATCGTAACCATACTATACGTATTAGAAAACTAAATTAACATAAGCACACAAAATTATATATGTATGGGCAACATAAGATTATATATATATGCTTATAACCAAATTAACATAACTACATAAGCATACACAGATTATATGCAAGAGCATAAGAAAATCAACATAGATCTACCTAATATTTTTAATAGACCACACATATCTCTAGAAGTTAAAATCGAAACCAGATTACTAAACGTTAGGGTTGATTATTACAAAAATTGGGCATATTACCCCATAGGCAAATTTTAGAAGTTTGGGCCTTACTGTTTAACCACAACCCATATTATGAATTATCAGAAACTTTTAGGTGAGCAATTGGATTTCAAACGAAAGACAATGGTTTATTATTGTGTGAGCAATGATGATTTAATAATTAGGGACTAATTAATATTGAGAGATGCAAGTGGCCATCAGTTTAAATATTGATAATGATTGTAAGAGGCGTTTCAATCTGCTTTCTACTAAGGCTGAGGGGTGTGGGGCTTCAGCGGGGGCGCGAGAGCCCCTCCACTCGCGCACCCAGGCGCGAGCACCACATCACCGGGGCGCGAGAGGGGCGCGAGCACGGAATTCAAAGCAGGCGCTAGGTGGTTCGCGGGACCTGTAGGCGTAAAGGGACATTGGGAGATGAGAAATGAGCCGTTGGGCTCTTTAATTTAATAAAAAAAAAGTGTTCTTCCTATATATAAACCCAAGATCACATAAAACAATTACCACACCCAAAATCACATAAAACAATTACCACAACTTCAAAAAAAAACCCAAAATCAACCCATCTTCCAAACTTTTTTAATAATTTATGAGTTTTTTTAATAATACGTTTTTTAAATATATTTATAAAAAAATAAAAAAAAAAATCCGCTGGAGCCCCTGCTGGAGCCCCTCCACACCAGGGCCAGGGGCTCCAGCGGGGGCTCCAACACCCATCTTATCCGGTTTCTCTCTCTGCCACACGTCACAATATTATTGTCTGGAGCCCCCACTCGCGCCCCCGTTAGAGCCCCCCTCACCCCTCAGCCTAAGCAAAAGACTAAATTATCCTTTTGTGTTAAAATCCATTAAAATGAGGAACCACAAAATTACAATATTGCCATGTTAATTATATGCATAGATCAAACATAATCAAGGGTTATCATTTACTTCTCGCACTTCTCGCTATAAAATCACTTCTCGCATGATCCATCCCCTATATATATATATATATAGGAAAGGGTTTTCATTCTAACCCTTCCACTTGTAAAAACCTTCGAAACTCTGTATTAACCTTTGATTGAATTTAATCCATTGATGAGATTGAGAGATGCTTTTGGATGTTAATCAAACAATTTTTTAATTGATAGTCATACTACTAAGGTTAAAGTTGGTATAAAAAGAATTCTCTCTCTTAAGAAATATCTCTCCCTGCAACCCATATTCAAACCAAATTTTCTCTTTCCTATTAAACCCATATCCAAAGTTTCTTTCCTATACAAACCAAATTCTCTCTCCAAAGGAAGAGGAATCTGATGCTGTTTCAAGGAAGCGGTGGCGGTTACGGAGGAATCAGTTCTGATTGATCCAAGGAAGCGATGGAGGAATTAGATATTCTCCGGCCGCTTTTAAGCGGAGTTTGTTTTTCGGACGATATAGGGCGAGAAACAAAAGTTAATATGATAGAATTTTCTCCAGCCGCCTCCTTATCTTTGACAACCACCAAGCGACGATGGCTATCTCGTCTCTCTTGATATAGCCATTATTCTTCTTCCTCGACAACCACCGCCTTCTTCTCCATCATCGCCATACATGATTGAATTTCCACCATATCCCTATGTGTATGTCAACGCCCTTAATTATGATGCATTAGTGTGTGAGAGATAAGTTCATAAAAACAAAAGAGAAAGCTAGATGCTAATGAGAGAGAATGGGTAATAGGGAAAATCTTGGGCCTTGCACCTAATATTTTGTTCACTATAACATACTTTCTATGCATACAACTTTATTCCATTTCATAATGTAAATATATATTTATTACATGTTCTATATGAATTTTCAACATCAAACTTTATAGTGTTGAACTATGATCACGAATTATTATTAAGTGTTGTTTTAGTATCCTTTTTGTATGGTTAAGAATTAAGATATGATTTATGGATTAGAGATATTATGTGAATGCATGGTTAGAAATAATTAAATTTTAAAAATTTATGTAAGTATACATATTTTAACAAAATTTATATATTTTTAAGTTTAAAGTTTTATGTTAATTTAGATATTTAACATAATTTAAAGTAAATTAATTTACATATATATAACGTAATTTACATATTTTAAAATTTTGAAATTTATATTAATCTACATATTTGAAATAACTTGCATGATTTAAATTATGTTAATTTATAAATCCAACCTAACTTAAATGTTTACATAATTCTAAACATAATTTAAATATTTTAGAATTTTAACTTTTATGTTAATTTATATGTTTAAAATTATTTACATAATTTAAAGTATATACTTTACAAATTCAACCTAACTTACATGTTTACGTAATTTTAAGCTTAATTTACATATTTTAGAATTTTAAAAGTTATGCTAATTTATATATTTAAAATAATTTACATAATTTAAAGTATGTTAATTTACAAATTCAACCTAATGTACATATTTACATAATTTTAAACATAATTTATATATTTTAGAATTTTAAAATCACATATTTAAAATAATTTACACAATTTAAAGTATACTTTACCAATTCAACCTAACTTACATATTTACGTAATCTTAAACATAATTTGAATATTTTAGAATTTTAAAATTTATGTTAATATACATATTTAAAATAATTTACATAATTTAAAGTATGTTAAGTACAAATTCAACCTAACTTAAATATTTACGTAATTTTAAATATAGTTTACATATTTTGGAATGACATGTGAGAAGGATTTCAAAAAAAAAAAAATACCTTAACATAAGCGTCTTTCGAACTTTTATTTGATGAGATAAATAACATACAAAGATTGTTTAATCTATTCCTAGTTATTTTTTTAACTTAACTTATTTATATTTTATACTTTAAACTATAACTAAATCATCTATTTTAATGAAAATATATGTGACTAGATCGATTATGTAACATATACTTATTAAGTATAGTCCAAATCCAGATATTATTAAGATTAGTTATTAAACATAAAAGTAACATGTGTAAGTTAATATTCTTATTGAAAAGCTTTATTATTATTTTAAATAAAATGATTATAAGCTAGTATAGTATATGCAGTAAGCTGGTATCATTTGTTCATTATGGCCACGTGAAAGAGTCAGTTAAGGTTGAAGGTCTTTTAAATTGTAGGTGTTATTTGAAAACAATGAGAATGAGTAGGTTGAAATCATAAAGAGATAATGTCAGAAAAGAAGTGAGAGAATGAAAAGTAAAATACTATCATACCCTTTCTTTTTAAAATAATAACTTATAAAAAAATAGATGTGGCAGTGATGAGTTTATATAGTTTTTACAAGTGAAGTAGGTTTTTAATTATATATATATATAAGGATCCGATACAATAATCTCTTATCATACATTACGAACGCGACACACTTAACCCTTGATTTCAAAAAACACGTGGTAGTAAACATGTAAATTATTTGAATTCGTTTCCATCCCAATTAACCGTTGTGCCAATTCAACCATCGTCACTGGCGCCATTTGCAGACACCACTTTAATTGAATTGAACTACAATACGCCATTTGCACACTTTGCAGAACTTTAAATGCGTTCCAGATTTGTTCATATGATGAAATCAATGGTCGATATATTGATGATTTCTTGATGATTACGAGATTATATGAAGTGATTTCAGCGTACAATTTCATGTTACAGATAGTTTAATTTTAGATCTAAGCTTCTGAACGTTTAAAGGTTTGTCTAGAACGTTTAATTTTAGTTCTGAGCTCTAATTAGGGTTCTGAACTTCTACACTTTTTGTTCTGAACTTGAATCTTTAACTTGAACGTTTAACTTGAATGTGTAAAGGTGTCGCTTTGGTCAGACATTTTAGTGTCTTCGGTTTTTTTTAGATCATTTAAAGGTGTTCATTGTTTGTCAGCGTTTAACTTGAACGTTTAAAGGTGTTTGTTTTTTGCCAGAACGTTTAACTTGAACGTTTAAAGGTGCTCATTTTGGTCAGAACATTTTAGTGTCTTCAGTTTTGATAAGAATGTTTAAACGAAATATTTTGAACTGTAATCAGAGCTCATTGAGTATATTATTCTGCAATTTCATAATCGATTGATGAATCTAAATCCTTCTACATATCAATTTGATTGATTAAATCATCACTTTTGATCAATTTTGAAGATTCATGATGTTCAACGACGTTTCATTTTGATTTTGTTTTTCACTTTAGAGATTTCATACTTTAAGCTTTGATTAGGGTTTAGAAATTGGATGAGATCATGAGTTCAGAATTTGGATCAGAATGAATTTGTAATCGACTAATTTGATCATGAACTAGTTTAGGTTATAAGAAACTGCCCTGCGTATTTTTTAATCTAACGCTTTAGAAGGTCATGTACGTAATGTACGATAAGTCATTATTGTACAATAACTCACCCCTATATATATATTCCTATATATAGACATATATATTGAAATCCTAATAGAGTTGAAACAACTATGAAAACCCTCTATGTGGCCCTCATTTCTCCACCTCATCCTTATTTACTAATTTATTTTATTTTCTTTAAGTGTATTTTATTCCAATAAAAATTGAGTTTTACTTTGCTGCCATCACCTTTAGTGTGCACTACTTCTCATAACCCATCTATACATTTTCTCCCTTGCACATAATTATCTAACGTCTCACAAAGATAACAAAGACATTGCCATTATTTTTATAAATCGAGCCTATGCATTAACTTTGTTAAGCCTACATTTTATTTTCATAATTTATTATTAAATATCGGTATTAAAATTGGTGTTGGGTCAAAATATTTAACAAGGAAGATTGGAATCTTCTCAACCTTCTCTGAAAAATGGCCAAGTATGGAACTCAAGCAAGCTTAGACCTTCGAGCACGACTTTTACTAGCTCGAGCACAATATCCTAATCGCCTAATGTTATATTCTAGCAATTCTTCTAAGTATTCAAAGCTTCGAGTAAGTTACACTTCGTCAAGCAAGGATGTTATTCATCAAGCACAGTTTGCTATTCGAGCAAACATTTGATCTATCCAAGCTTAAACCAAAGATTACGAGGATTTTGGTGGGTCGAGCATGGATACAATAAAGGATGATCTCAAAATGTTCTAAGTAAAGCTACGAGCATGGTTTAGTCTTGAGCAAGCTTCAGTACCCGAGCATAATGGAATTGTTCTCAATAAACCTTAGTGAAGAATAGAGCGATCTAGAAGAATATGTTTGCTCGTGGGATTTGTCCGAGCAAAGTTGGGATAAGTTATAAAGATTGAAGTATGCTTGAGAAGAATATTTTCTAAGGAAAATATTCTAAGTAAAGTTTACTCAAAGAAATGCTTCGAGCATACTCAATGTTACAAGGTCTGCTCGACAAAGATAAATCATACTCGAAGACCTAATTTACACTTGAATTTATTTTAATTGTATTTTGTAATCATTAGGGTTTATAGAAGGAAGTCTATGGGCCTATATAAAGCATACTAGGGTAACATCATGGGTGTATGCGTGCATAAACGATTAATGAGATACTAAGACCTACACCCATGCAAACCTAGTACGTGGGTAGTCATTGACAGAAACCCTAGATGTTCCATGCAAAAACCCTAAAAGCTTCCATTGTTCTTGACTGATTATTTAAATATACTGGAAATCTTTTGAGTGTATTGTGTGTGATATACCAACTCCTTTCATACTATATAACCAACATCCTGATTATATTTGATTCCGCCGGATATTCTCAATAGGTCTTTACAAATCGATCTCGTGTTTATTCTTGTTAACTGTTTGTGTTGCATGAGATCCCGGTCCTAACTGTTTCTTCCTTAACTCTAACTCTCTATACCTATTTTCTCTTCAAAACACTAACACTAATAATATAATTTGTTTTGCAGATCAAATAGCGTATAAATTTGAACCCAAACATAACAAGTGTGCTCTATTGGAAGTCAATGAAGAAAATCAAGAGTTGGGTTTAATGATAGATTGGCTAAACAATTCTAATCTAAGATTTGCTCTGACTGAGAATCCCATTATTTACAGAAACCACATTAATGATTTTTGGGGATCGGCCACTTGCACTGATGAAATAAATGGCAGAAGAATTAAGTGTTGGTACATGTATGTCAGTAGTTCATAGTCTAGCATTTGTAATCGAGTCTGTAATGTAATTATGTTTTGTTTATGTTTGTTTTGTAATGCGCGAAGTTGTCAACAAGTTCGCTATGGCGAACTTGTTGAATCAGCGAAGTTATTGACAACTTCGCCTGTGGCGAAGTTGTCGTGTTTATATACTGTTTCAGACGAAACAGTTTAAGGTTGTTCGTTTAGGGTTTTCGTTTCAGTTTTCAGTAACCGAGTTACGTGTCATAGTCTGTAACGGTGACCTCGGGTCACGTGTTTGTTATCAATATAACGTGGTTGGTTTATTGCTTGTGTGTTCGATCTCTATATACTCTACACTCGTATCTACCTACGCAGGGATTCCGCACCTGCGTTGTTAGAGACATCCCGTGTACGATCCGTCCAGGAACCTACAATTGGTATCAGAGCCAATCGGCTCGATTGTGAGGTTCGGGATTTCACGCGGGTGTAGAAAACGTCTCGTTTGACCTATTCGCGGGACGTGTTTTTGTTGGGATTGAGTTTTGCTAGTGCTTGACAGTCATTTTCAAGCCTTTGCATTGATCGGGAGCTGCTGGATTGACGAAAACAGATCTGAACAAACTTCCCTGTTCAACGGGCGAAGTTACCGTTCATCGGGCGAAGTTACCATTCTTCAGGCGAAGTTGCCGTCGCTGGAATTAGGGTTTTTGGCGAAGATATAAGGATTAGCGAAGTTAACTACAACTTCGCTCACTTCATAAGTTCGCCTTAGCGAAGTTATCCGCAACTTCGCTTCAAACCCAAGTTCGCTCAACTCATAAGTTCGCCAGAGCTAAGCGAAGTTATTCTTAACTTCGCCCAAATCAAGCGAATTTAAGATCCCAGCGAAGTTCTCTCTCAGCGAAGTTAACCTTCAAGCGAAGTTATTCTTAACTTCGCCAACTGAGCTGTTTTAATATTTTTTTTGTTTTTCCAGGTTTTTCAGGTTTTTGCAAGGATGTCGTCGATCAATATCTCCGACTTGGTCAAGATGGAGGTAGAAGCGGGGTCTGCCACTAAGGCCCCGAGGCTGATGAAGGGAACTGACTTCGTGGCATGGAAGGACAGATTCATCCAATACATCAAATACCAGGATGCCAAAATGTGGGTGTGCATCCAGGATGGATATATCCCTCCAACTGCGCAATACGAAGGTCGCGATGTGGTTAAGAAGTACAGCAAAATGGAGGACGAAGAGAAGAAAATGTACGAGGCCGAAAGCAAGGCCCATGCTGCGATAACAATGGCACTTCCTCAAGAGGTTCTCCATACGTTCCGAAAGTACACTTCTGCGAGAGAGCTTTGGGATGCTCTTGAAAATAGATTCGAGGGGAATGTGGGTATACGTGCATCAAAGATCAAACTCTTAAAAACCCAGTTCTCCGTCTTCAAATTTTTGAAGAACGAATCACTGGATGATATTATCACCAGATACTATCATCTAATGACAGAGCTCAGCAATTATTCAATTGCTTACCGAGAAGAAGAGATCGTTGAAAAGCTTCTCGATGCTCTCCCACCGAAGTGGGAAATGTACACCGTCCTTATGAGGGAAGACAGAGACTTTCCAAATTGTGATCTTGAAACGGCAGTAAACAAGCTCAGAACTTATGAGCTTAATATGGTTCGAAAGGAAACACCAACAGATCAGATACAAGACCCTGGTATGTATGGTGCTAAGGTTAACTCAGGCTCAAGTTCAAGGCCTGAATCTGCTGCCTTTTACTCGAAAGGGGAGTCAGGCTCTGACTCGTCTCATGAAGGAAAAGTTTCTGTAAACACGAATGGTGATGTATGTTTTGTTGCTGGAGGATCTAGTACTTCAAAGCCTCAAGCATCCACAAGTAGTTTTTCTGCAAATGCATCTAGCAATAGTTATTCCAAGATGCCTATGAGTGTAAAATCTGCTGAAGAGTAGTTTGCAGTCTATGCATCATTTATTGCTTCCTATGAAAACTACATCCAGGGGAAGATTGTGGACCCTGCTGTTCTGGATGAGGATTATGACCAGATCGATGCTGATGATCTGGAGGAGATGGATTTGCAATGGCAAATGGCCATGATAGTGAGGAGAGTCAAGCGTTTCATGAATAAGACGGGGAGAAAGTTTGTTGGTGGTCGGACCGGGTTCGACAAGTCCAAAGTAAGGTGCTATAATTGTCAACAGTACGGGCACTTTGCCAAGGAATGCAGAAATGAGAGGGTTGAACGAGGACAAGGTCGACCTACACAACACTCAGGAGTTAACAGAGAGATAAATGCCATGTTAACCAGAGAGGCAGGAGAGTACAACTGGAATCAACGCTCAAGTGGTTCTGGTGAGCAAGCAAACATGGCTGAGTCTGAAGCTGAAGAATGTGAGAAGGTTGAAGAAATTGAGAAAGCAAATGAAGGAGAAACCGCTTTCATGGCAAATGACAAAGATAATCGCTCCGAGGTAAGTCCTAAAACTATTTGTACTAGTTGTGAGAATTTGTCTGAGCAACTTAAAACAATAACTGATCAGTATGTCCATTTAGATGCTGACTTTAAAACTATTAAAGAAGATCACCATTTTACGAAAGCAAGAGAAACAAGTTATAAAATTAAAATAAAAGCATGTGAAAAAGACGTTCAAAGCTTAAAAATTAAACTTGCTGAGAAAATTGAAATAATTGATCTTAGTTATGAAGTTTTGGAGGAAAAAACTAAAGTGATTGCTGATCGGGATAAACAGATTGCTGACCACCAGGTAAAGGTGGTGGAACTGAACCGCAAACTTGAGCAGTTCAGGAATTCCTCAGCCATCCTTGATCACCTCGTGAGTGATCCAGGTACCTCTGCAAAGAGGGGAGGAATCGGATATAATGAAGTTCCACCACCCTTTAACCACAACTATACTTATAATCCGAGTGTTCAGAAATCTGTCGATTTCGAAGTTCCTCAGACAACTCCAATCAAGATTACAAAACCAAGTGTTAGCTGTGGAGAAACAAGCTCGAAAGTTTCTAATGTGAATAATTCTGTTTTGAGTCCAGTCTCATCGGATTCGGATAAGTTGTCCGAATCTGATCAGACAAAAGAGAAGGTAGGGTTACCCACCGATGGAGATAAAAATAAAGTTTCTAAAAAGAGTTCTCCACTCAATCCGTACGTCCCACCTTATGTGAGACGAACGGCTGGTAACACTACCTCTACATCCAAACCAACATTTGACAAGAAATTGGAGAGTCGGTGTTGCTTTAGATGTAACAAATTAGGGCATTTAGTTGCTGATTGCCCTCTGGAGCCAAGATTAAGAGGTGTGAAGCCAAATAAAATTGAGTATAAGCGTCATTTTGTTACTGCTAAAAATGAAAACTTTAAAACATGCCAAAATGTAACGAATTCAAGTTTTCATAAAAACCAACCTCAGTTTTACAACCAAACCTCAAGATATAACACCTTCAATTCTCAAAGGTTTGGAAGGCATTACACACAATCTGCAGGGAGATTCCCTAACAGGACTTACAGAAATTATCCTGATGCTAACTTAAGAAAGCCAGGGTACGGGACGTATCGATCCAAGACCAACTGGTCTTGGGTCCCAAGATTCTAACTCTTTGTTTTATTGTGCAGGAACAGTTGAACAGGGCTGCAAACAATCTTTGGATTGTAGATAGCGGCTGTTCCAGGCACATGACAGGCAACAAACACTTGTTGCAAGACTTAAAACCTGTTCAGGGAGCTAGAGTTAGTTTTGCTGGTGAAAGCGGAGGAAGGATTACCGGTAGAGGAACTGTGTCGAATGGGAGAATGACACTTGAAAACGTAAATTTTGTGGAGGAATTAAAGCACAATCTGCTGAGTGTGTCGCAGATCTGTGATAAAGAATACACTGTCCATTTCACTAAGAATGAAGCGATTGTATTGAAGCCTGGTTTTCATATACCAGAAGAATGGATAGTAATGAAAGCTCCACGTGAAACGAATACATACGTGATGGATATGAGATCTACTGAAATGGCCACCGGAGAATCCTGTTTAATGACAAAGGCAAGCGAATCAGAATCAGAATTATGGCACAGGAGAATGGGACATATTCATCTTCGGAAGATGAACTTCATTGTCAAGAATGGGCTTGTGATGGGCGTTCCCTTAAAAAGTTTTAACTTTGAAGACAAATGTATAGCATGCAAGAAGGGAAAGCAACACAAGAAATCCCATCTCACCAAGAAGATTAACTCAATTGCCGGTACTCTAGAACTACTTCATATGGATCTCTTCGGTCCCGTGAATGTACAAAGTCTAGGAGGTACCTCTTACTGCTTGGTGATCACTGATGACTACTCGCGATACTCGTGGGTATATTTTCTGAAAACGAAAGACGAGACGACTCAGATGGTGAAGAATCTAATTACAAAAGTCGAGAACGTCATGAGTAAATCAGTTAAATTCATCAGAAGCGACAATGGGACAGAGTTCAAGAACTTTGAGATGGAAATCTTTTGTCTTCAGAAGGGTATTGAGCATCAATACAGCGCTCCGTATACTCCACAACAGAACGGAGTAGCTGAAAGGAAGAACCGAACGTTGATTGAAGGAGCCAGAACTATGCTGGCAGACTCAAAGCTTCCTGTGATGTTCTGGGCTGAAGCAGTTGCTACAGCCTGCTATGTTCTGAATCGGGTGTTAACCGTTAAGAGACTTGGAAAAACTTGTTACGAGCTTATGCACGGAAGGAAGCCCAACTTGTGCGGTCTTGAACCATTTGGGTCTCCTTGTTCGATTTTGAAGACTAATTCGAAATTTGGTGAAGTAGCTGATGAGGGAATCCTTGTCGGTTATGTTGTTGGGACTCCCAACAGACGGGTCTTCAATACGTCGACTTGCAAGGTGGAGGTGGTTTGTAACACCGACATTACTAGTTACCAACCGCCAAAACCAAGCAATGGACCTGCTGAGCTGTTTGACTATGTTAAACTTTTTAAGTCGTTTAACGTACCTAATTTGGAAATTTCTGAAGAAGACGAAAGAGCTGTGACGAAGATGATACTTGATGAGGAAGAGAATATATTGCAACATAAGATTTTTGAGAAATCTCAACCTTCCACATCAAACACGATCGATACCCCTGCGGCCTCAACTGAAGATGAATTTATTAATCCTTTTCACTCTCAGCCAGAAACAACCATAGATGAGATCTCTTCGAACTTGGAAGACAATTTACATGTCAGTGCTGTTCCGACCACGAGAATTCACAAAGATCACCCATTGGAGAACGTTATAGGTGATGTGTCCTCGAGTGTACAAACCAGAAGTAGCTTGAATGAGCACACCTGTGTTTATACAAGTATAAAAGAAACAGGTATAATGAATGAATGTTTGTACTCCTGCTTTATAAGCCAAATTGAACCAAAGAATTATCAAATGGCTTTAAAGGACAGCTCGTGGGTCGAAGCCATGCAAGAAGAGTTGGCTCAGTTCAAGAAAATGGAAGTTTGGACTTTGGTTGAGAAACCAAAGAATGTGCATGCTATAGGCACGAAATGGGTGTTCAAGTGCAAGAGAGATGATAAGGGGATTATCGTGAGAAATAAGGCGAGGCTGGTTGTTAAAGGTTTTAATCAGCAAGAGGGTATTGATTACAATGAGGTTTTCGCTCCTGTTGCCCGGTTAGAAGCGATTCGATTGTTTTTGGCGTTTGCTGCATCTAAAAAGATGAAGGTGTTTCAGTTAGATGTGAAGAGCGCGTTTCTTAACGGGAAAGTTGATGAGGTTGTGTTTGTTGAGCAACCTCCGGGTTTTCCTGACCCAGACTTTCCGGATCACGTATACAGGTTGAGCAAGGCGTTATATGGGTTACATCAGGCACCTCGTGCCTGGTATTCAACGTTATCGGACTACTTGCTGGAAAATGGTTTTGAAAGGGGATTGATTGACAGTACGCTGTTTGTGAAGAGAGAAGGATGTGACTTCTTACTGGTTCAAGTCTACGTGGATGATATCATTTTTGCTGCATCAAGAGTATCCATGTGTCAGGATTTTGAGGCTGTCATGAAGAAACGATTCGAGATGAGTGCTATGGGTGAACTAACCTTCTTTCTAGGATTACAGGTTGATCAGAAGAAGGATGGGATGTTCATTCATCAAACAAAGTATGTTCATGATGTGCTGAAGAGATTCAAGATGGAGGACAGTTCTCCATATGACACCCCAATCTGCGTCAATCACAAGTTGGGCGCTGAATCAGATGGTGACGCAGATGTGGACCCTACTCTGTATCGGGCGATAATAGGTTCATTAATGTATTTAACTGCTTCTAGGCCCGATATAATGTTTTCTGTTTGTCTTTGTGCTCGTTTTCAGGCAAACCCAAAGGAATCTCACATGAAAGGTGTGAAGAGGATTTTGCGGTATCTTAAGGGCAAGCCGAAACTAGGGTTGTGGTACCCAAAAGGGGGAGACGTTGAACTAGTGGCGTATACAGATTCTGATTATGGAGGCTGTAATCAGAGTCGGAAGTCAACAACAGGAGGCTGTCAGTTTCTTGGAGGAAGATTAGTTTCCTGGCAGTGCAAGAAACAGACATCAGTTGCAATTTCAACATGCGAAGCTGAATACATGGCAGCATCCAACTGCTGCTCTCAGGTTTTGTGGATTCAGCAACAATTGCGCGACTATGGTCTGAATTTCTTACTTACTCCTATTTTAATTGATAACACTGCCGCCATCTCAGTAATTAACAATCCCGTGAAGCACAGTAAAACTAAGCATATTGACATTCGTCATCACTTCATACGGGATTGTGCTGAGAAGAAACTGATCAAGATCGAAAAAGTTGATACACTTGAAAATTTTGCTGACTTGTTTACAAAAGCGTTTGATAAATCCAGATTTCAAAACCTAATTGAGCTAAACGGGATGATCAATCCCGAGTAACCATGTCTTTGATTTAAAAAAAAAAAAAAAAAAAAAAAAAAAAAACATGGGTCATTTTTGGTTAAAATTAGTCGGTTACCTCAGTTTGATGGACATATCCTAGGATATGTTTTGGTCCTCGTTTCAAATTAGAGAATGAGGATAGCCATTAACCGGAAGACTGAAAGTGACCGGGGCAACTATGACGTGTGTTCTTTCAGTTGCTGAAAATTAGTCGGTCATACTTAGTAAGAAGGACACATACTTGTATGTGGTCGGTCCAGTTGATCCATTGGATCTTCAGGATAGCCGTTTACCTGACGACTTTGACGTGATTGGGGCGATTGAATTTAAAGTTTTTTTTTTAAAGGGAAATGAAATTAATTTTCAAGTCTGTTACTTCGTATGAAGTTCTATGCTGTGTTTAACAGAAAATTGATCCAACCTTGGAAAATGATATATATACTAATCGTGTGTGCTTAACTAGTGAAGTTATTAGGCTTAAAAGGCTTTAGAACAGTCATTGTATGTCGTGGTAATTTTTATGGTGCGTAAAAGTGTATGTGATACTAACTTAAACTACTCGAATTTACGTGGAAACTCCTTAAGAGTTTTGTATGTCTTCATACATATCTTTCCGAATGATAGGCAGAAAATCGACCACCCAGTCATACACGAGCCCCTGAGTAATCTGATTCCCGTGAAGAAAGCATTTCAAGACACTGCAGTGATCCAGATTCGGGACTTGCAGTACCTTAATACTTCGAAGTCAATAAGAATGATTGCTTAAAAAAAAAAAAAAAAAATGTGTGTATATCTTTAGTACTTATGAGACATAGTAACAATCAAGACTTCTCATGTCTGGAGTAAGAAAAGAACGGGAAGCAGTCAACGAGTATATACAAGTTAATCAGACACTATGGGTCGAAGTCAATTCGGGGTGACTTGGGTATAGCCAAATACGCTTTGAGAATAGATAGAAGACATCATTATCTCTGAGATGTTGCCAACTTAAATTTTTGAGCTTAACTGAACCTTAATCCGTATCACAGAAACGATGAAAACCATTTACGTTATTTACATGCTTACAACCTGTGTCTCTATGTCATAATACAGCCAAACACGGATCTAAGTGACAGTCACATCGTTAGTATGATCCTTGTTAGGATCTTTTCTAAAACGTAGTGGTCCCTGACTAGACTGAAATTTGATCCCTTATTTCGTTAAAATTTTTCTAAGATTTTTTTTAGTTTTTGTAGTTATATTATTTTATTGTTGGTTACTGGGTCATGATCATATTTGTTTAACTCTTTTTGGTAATTTCTAAGGTTAAATTCAGGATTATTCAAACTTAAAGGGCTGATTTTGAAAATTACGGGCGAAGTTGTTGAATTCGGCGAAGTTGTGCTTAACTTCGCCTTGGCGAAGTTATGCGTAACTTCGCCTGAACCAACTCAGCCCTATATAAGGAATTTCTAACGGGAACAGTAACATATATTGAAACTTTCCGGCGAAGATAATATCAAAAACAGATTATCCGCGATCTTGTTATCTTCGATTTCGATCCTTGATTTCAGTTTCTAGTACTCATTGACGGTATGTATGGTCAATATCTTTCTCGTTATAGTTTTACCCGGTTCGAGACCTCGGGTCGTCGAACCTTAGAAACCAAGTTTTCCGACCTCACGTTACGTGTTCATGGACGACCTTTTCGTCCTAACACCATTGAAATATGTTGGACTTCATTGTTAGATCGTTAAATCGGTCCGAAACATCGGATAAACCTTGTTTGAATCTGAACAGTCGCCGTTTCAGATTCAGGCGAAGTTAAGGTTTACGCGAAGTTATTCTCAACTTCGCCAGTGGCTTAAGTTCGCCTTCAGCGAAGTTATCCACAACTTCGCTTGAAGCTTAATTTCGCCTATGGCGAAGTTATCCATAACTTCGCCTTGAACATAACTTCGCCTATTTCAAATTTTTTATAAGTTTATAGACGAACTTACAGATGAAGCGAAGTTGTTCCCAACTTCGCCTCAACTATAAATTCGCCTGTACATCACAACTTCGCATATGGTACACAGCGAACTTGTGAGATGGTTTTATGGTCTCTAACTTGATTTGTTTTGTGCAGATATGGATGCTGTTGGAGGTGCTGGAGGTGATGATGGTGATGAGCAACGACAATTCTTCCCAGCTCATAACCAATACATCACTTTGGATCCAGACGCACGAGGCGTTGAAGACTATAGGGAGATTATCACATTTCTCCAACGATCACGAGTTTTTCACGCGATCACTAATACACTACCCATATCTCTGCCCAACATTCAAGATTTCTGGCAGACGGTGTATTATGATTGCAGACCTGAGCCTCCAGTGATGCGAGCAACTGTCAATGGTCAAGACATACAGTTTTCCTCGAAAGACATACGGTTGGCTCTGCAGTTCGGTAATGAAACGAGAGACGACCCAACGGAATTCGTAGCTCCTTTCCGTGACGGAGCTTACTTAAGGATGGGTTATTCGGGTCCGCTGGGGGACTCGCAGAGGAGGAAAGGCTTTCTGCTGGATCAATGGCGCTTTTTGATGCATGTGTTGATAGTATGCATGTCCGGCAGAAAGGCAGGAACAGATGGAATGGGTGCGACGATGCAATCGGCTATGATTGCGCTGACTTACAACCGCAGATATTCGTTTAGTCAGCTAATCTTTTACGAGATTGATCGTCAGAGACGGGCGACGGCGCGCGAGCGTTTTATTATGTATCCTCGGTTCCTACAAATGATTATCAATCATGTCGCTCCGTCTGTACCGCAAAGACGCCCTATCAGATACGTTGAGTGTGTAACAAAACGTATCTTTGCTCAGTGCAGAACGTCGAGCACTCGAAGCAACCCTGAGCGGCGTCCCAGGCATACTCCACTTTTCGGGTATCTCATTAACCCGGAGTATGTTCCTGCAGGAGGGGACGAGTTCAGGGATCCGCAACCACATCAGGCGGCAGCACCTCATGCTGTATCAGCTGCGCCTGTTGTATCTTCTGCTGCTGTGCCAGCTACTGTATCTCACGCTGTGTCTACTGCTGAAGACGTTGACCTTAATGCTGCCTTTGGCGTACATGGTGTGTTTGATATGGATGTCTCGGGTCCTCAGTTTATGGATGTTACCAGAGCAGCTACTTCGGTAGCTGACTCTGATCTAGACGAGACGTTTGCTGAGGCAAGAAGACTTATGGTGTCTCGTGAAAGGACTACGGGAAAGAGGCCGAGAACTGTGGGGGAGGATGAGGATGAAGTGGATGAAGAGGAGGCAGTACAGATTGTGCTAAGACGCTCAAGAAGAGAACAGAGAGGGATAGGTTCGGGAGCTGGAGAATCTTCAAGACTAGTACGTTTTGCTCCACCTGCCCTATCTGGTATGTCTCTTATTCCTACTACTGCACAGGTTTCAGCGATCGAGACGTCGGCACCAACAATTGTGTCCCTACCACCTCAACCGCTTAATCCACCGGTGGTAGTTGCACGGTTTGTGGAGTCGACAATCACCTCTACTGCAGGGTTACCAAGTGTACCACCTGCGGTCACTTCTGCTGATGTTCCACCAACTCCATTGCCTACTTCAGATACCGAGAGGATTCTTTCGCTAGAGCGGATTGTTGCTGAACAGTCAAAGACTATTGACCGCCTAGTGGAATCCAATCGACTACAAGCTGCCCTCCTGGTAGAACATGGACGAATAATAGATGCCTTCAAGGATTACTTGGCATCTCAGGGGGAGAAGACGTGTAGGGGCGATGAGTTGAGAACGAAAAGACGAGAAGATCATGACGATGATCCCAATGCACCTTCAGGTGCAGGTGATGAGCTGCCAAGAACCTCTCAGGCTCTTGGAGCTTCCACAACTGAGGGGGAGTCTACAAATGCAGATGGTGATGATGTTGTAGTTGTGGATGACGACGCTGATGTTGAAGACGTTATTGATGCGTTGAAGGAGTTGGATGAGGAGGAGGACGATGAGTTGATGGATGATGATGACGTGTTGCCTATGGATGAGATTGAGAGGATTGGAGAACAGATTAATGTGGAAGATGTATTAGAAGAAGGTGAGATTGTAGATGAGTCAGTGGAACATGAGATTCCAGCTGTTGAGAGATCAGAATTGGGGGATGAGAGTGTGATAGAAGATACAGTATGGGAGGAGCAGCCGAACTGGAAAGAAGGCTGTGCTCAGTGGTTTGTTAAAACCAAGAAGCCTGCAGTGCCAACGATGTTCAGAAAGACTTATAATATAAAGGGCTATGCAGAGTCAAAGAAAGGAATCATATGCTGGTTGTACGACAAAGAGCTGAAACTATTTGTGATCAAACGGTACGACGGCATTCAGTACTTTAAGAGATTGTTGAGATCTCTGAATTCCTTACCAGAATGTGAGGTGAGAGATTTAGCGAGATTGGGGCTGATCAATAGAAGTAATGATGATATGGCAAGAATCATTGGGAAGATCGTCTGGAAAGAAGCCATTAAAGACAAAAAGTTTGAACTCCTAAAGCCTCAAAAAGGAAAGTTGATAGAAGACAAAGATCGTGGAATGAGGGCTGACGGCAAACCTTGGATGGTAATGAAGTATAAACCAGTCCGTCATTTGAAAGAAGTACCGATGAAAGTTATGCCCAAGAACGTCCTAAAAGATTTAAAATGGTGGTACGTGGATTGTGAGACAGCTGAGGCGGTAATGGAAGATGAGGATGAACAAGAAGTACTTCGGGTGTACGACCCGATGCATCTTGTTAATCTATCGAAGGATGATTTGAAAGTGCTCAACGAGAAGAAGATCTTCTACATTCCTGCTTGGAAGGATCAAGCTAGGAAATATCAAAGGGTAGTGTCGGTATGTGTGAGAGAAGGGGCGCACGCGTAGAGGTAAAGATTACAAGACTCAAGATTTGAAGATCAAGATATGAAGCTACTGCCAAGGGGGAGTCTGTTGGTACATGTATGTCAGTAGTTCATAGTCTAGCATTTGTAATCGAGTCTGTAATGTAATTATGTTTTGTTTATGTTTGTTTTGTAATGCGCGAAGTTGTCAACAAGTTCGCTATGGCGAACTTGTTGAATCAGCGAAGTTATTGACAACTTCGCCTGTGGCGAAGTTGTCGTGTTTATATACTGTTTCAGACGAAACAGTTTAAGGTTGTTCGTTTAGGGTTTTCGTTTCAGTTTTCAGTAACCGAGTTACGTGTCATAGTCTGTAACGGTGACCTCGGGTCACGTGTTTGTTATCAATATAACGTGGTTGGTTTATTGCTTGTGTGTTCGATCTCTATATACTCTACACTCGTATCTACCTACGCAGGGATTCCGCACCTGCGTTGTTAGAGACATCCCGTGTACGATCCGTCCAGGAACCTACATTAAGGCCACTATTCTTGGTCAAGAATTGGAAGTAACTGAGCAAACAATCAGAGCTGCATTACAACTGAATGATGATCATGCTGTGAAACTGTCTTACTCACAGCAAAGGCTATTGAGAATCTTTCAGGAAACA
Organism: Bidens hawaiensis; assembly: GCF_021521415.1. Taxonomy (NCBI): domain Eukaryota; kingdom Viridiplantae; phylum Streptophyta; class Magnoliopsida; order Asterales; family Asteraceae; genus Bidens; species Bidens hawaiensis. The sequence continues at coordinate 58,370 of NW_027492400.1, forward strand.
TTGGGTTATCAAGGGAACATTCATGAAGGCCTGTTCCAAAAGGGCATTTTTCCATTGTTGTATAGGTTCCTGATACCCCCATGTTATACAAAGCCTCTCATTGAGAAGAGGATCATGGACTCCACTAAGCAGAGAGCTAGCAACTGCTACTACTGCTATCTTATTTAGACAACCATTCAAATTTTCGCAAATTTTCTTCAATGGTTTGGTCACAAATTCACAAAAGAATGAAAGAGACAAGTTTCTTATGTATCCAAGATTTTTACAAGTAATTTTAAATAGTCCATTGAATGGACTGGCTACAACTAGTGAATCGTTGAGATTACAAGATCCAAATGTGTTCAAGAGGATTAAGAATGTGAGCTCCAAGAGTCAGTTTGATGGGAGGATAGAGATTGATGTTTTGCCTTGGCTATTAAACAACCAATTGGAGATTATAGAGGTTCCTGCCTCACCTGAACCTGAGGTGGATGAGAGTGATAGTGATGAGGAAGATGAATCCGATAGCAGTGATGAGAGTGATGATGATGGTGCGATAGACAATGCAGAAGCAAATATTGGTAATGTTGGAGTAAAAAATGAGCCTGAGATAGAACCAGAGGTTGAGTATGATCAGGTATTGGATGAGCCTTTTGTAATTGAACCGGTAATGGACGAACCTGTGTTAAAAGAAATTGCTGATGATCAAGAGACAAACAAACCAATTGATGATGATGTTTTCATTGATACTATTGTTAGCCAGGTGACTAAAAACATTCAGATGATAACCCCACCAATCTCACCAGACCACATAACCCAACCTGATTCAAACATTCCTTCACCACCCTACTCACCTATTTCAAGAACCAATGGATGATTCATCTAGTTCATCACCACCACTTTCACCTTTGAATGAACCCATCCAACCAACACTTGAACAACCCATTCAACATCATGAACCTTACATTCCTATCTTTGTCACTGAACCTACCTATTACTCACCAGAATCCCCATCAAGCCAACTTGAGTCTGTACTAAATAATGACCCATAACCTGAATTTGAATAGCAAACTGTGCTTGATGTTTGCTTAACAAAGAGTTAAAAATGAAGAATAGATCTCTTGAAGAAGCATTGGAGGCTGCTCTAAAAAGACTTTAAACCCTGGAACATCTGGATGTTGAGAAGATCTCAGATGCACTAAAACAGGGAGAGAATATAAATGCTTTGGATCATATATGTGAACTTTATGAAGATAGTGAAGAACAACAAGAACAGACAAATGCCCTAAAGTTTATTGATGATGTATATGTCATTTCTGATGTTGAGTAGGAGGTTGAGATTGAAGTGGAGAATCCTGAAGAAAGGGGATTGAAAGAAGGTGAGAAGGGAATTGTAATTGAGGAAGATGATGATGATATAATGCAAATTTCATATGGTGACTTATAAGTAGAAATTCTTTATGAAACTGCCAAATATTGAAAATGAAGAAAACTCTAAAAACGAAGGAGTTGAAGATGAGCAAAGAAGGAGAATCAAAGGGAAAGGTGTGGCATTAACTGAAGATGACTTACAGCCCACTGCAGCCCCTAAACCAACCTCTAGTGATGAATTTTTAACGATTGATGATTCTAATGAAAAAGGCAGGGTTGAGTTGGAAAATGTGATGGAAGCAATCAATGAAAGAAATGTTGAGAATGTAGTAGAAGAAATTCCACAGGAGGTTATTGAAACACCTATAGAGATGAAGAACAAAGAAGATAAAATTGAGGCTACAAAGAAAAATATAGAGCAATCACTTGCTATGGTGATAAGCACTTTATAGCAGAATGATGAAGATAAACTCAAGAGAAAAAAGAGCCTGAAAATCCAGTTAAACGATTTAAAAGAGTATCCGAGGAGGTGGTTGAACAACTGGTGAAAGATATTAAACAGAATTAGAGGGAATGGCCCGAAAGATTGTAAAAATATGTTAGAAAGAGGAAGAGGACAAATGAGCATATGGAGGATAATAAAGATGTGTAACATCCAACTTTTTGTTAAATAATAAATGATGGAAAGTTTTGTTATTAACTGTGTGTCGTTAAGTTAGTCGTGTGTTAAGTGTTTGGATAATATTTGGATTTGGAATTTTGAGTGGGTTGTGGGGCCCATGGCCCCCTATATAAGCCTAACCTCTCCACCCTTTCACCATTTTGTTACCTTTCACCACACACACACACTCAAGAACACACACACTTTCTCTCTATATTCCGGATCCAAATCCATGTAAAAAGAGGAAGAATCTCGTGTGTAGACATCATCAAATAACAAGAATCACGTCCAGATCTACGTATTGTCCGGATCTGAACTCGAACCCGAAGCAAAAGGTCGGTTTCGGTTTAAATGGTTAAGTTTTATGGTTAGAATCGGCATGCAAACAGATATAATGATAGATCGGGTTGAGAAATGTAAGAAAAATATAAACTTGGTAAGTTATAACCTCTCGGGTGCACTTTAAGATAAAAAGGTGGCGTTTGGACTATGAGAGATGTGGGTTCAGGATCAGGTGCATGGGGTCATAATGTGTCGAAAGTTGAAAAACAGTAAAAAAATCAGGTCCTGAGGAAGGGTCACGAAGTAAAATGGCTTTAAAAATGTAAAAAACGAAGAAAGGAAGGTATTTCGCTTCGCTCAGCCATGAGAAGCAAAACGGGTATTTCGCTTCGCTCATCCATGAGAAGCGAAATGGGTATATCGCTTCGCTCAGCTGTGAGAAGCGAAATTCTATGCGAAATTCCTCCCATGCGAAATTGTTTAAGTTGTTATTAAAATGTGACCTGATTCATTTTACATGATGCGTTTTTGTTAAAGGGCCTATTAACGAAAATAAAATTTTTCTGAGCTGACCAGGTCAGCTCAACCCCAGCCAGGGGCTTTACCCCTTGGACCCTGCTTGGGGCTGCCGCCCCTAGACCCCGCTATTTGGGGCGCTGCCCCCGGACCCCTGTTAGTTGAGAGTTTCATTAACTTAGATGTAGGAAGTAGTAGTAATGGATAATTGACACACGTAATGTATTGTACAGTTAGCCGTGCACAACTAAGGAAGGGCATTACCATTAACGGCGAGAGAAACCGACTCCAGGTGAGTTCTAGCCCCATTTCCTGGTTATGTTTTCGGGGCTGTGTGCATACTCCTATGTGGCAGTTAAAATGCTTATCTTAAGTGATAAGTATATGATACGTGTATGTTGGTGCATAGTGTCAGTAGTTCATAGTCTAGTGTCTGTAATCGAGTCTGTAATGTTAATTGTGTTTTGTTTATGTTTAAGCGAAGTTACTGACAAGTTCGCTTATCAGGCGAACTTGTTAGTCAAGCGAAGTTAGCAACAACTTCGCCTGAACATATCAGGCGAAGTTGTCGTGTATATATACCTAGGTTACGGCTTAGGTTAAGAGGTGAATCTAGTTCGTTCAGTTCGTGAATTGTAAGTCGTCAGACGTGTATTCAAGAGTTCTCTGTAATCAATGATATTACATCACGTGTTTCGGTTATTATATAACGTGTGTTCGTTTATTCATATCGTGTGTTTGTTTGATTCGTTTTCTACGCTCGTAACGACCTACGCAGGGATTCCACACCTGGGTAGATCGAGATATCCCGTGCAGATCCATCCAGGGAACCTACAATTGGTATCAGAGCGATTGCTCGATTGTGTGGTTCGGGATATTCACGCGGGTGTAGAAATCGTCCCGTTTCGACTATTCGCGGGACGTGTTTTCTGTGTTTTTGTGTCATTCTTACCTCCTACCATCATATTCAACCCTTTACACCGTCAAAAACCTCGAAAAACCCAGAAATCAGATCTGCAGAAACTTCGTGTTCATCAGGCGAAGTTGCCGTCACTGTTCGTAGGGTTTCGGCGAAGATATAAGGTTAAGCGAAGTTATCCACAACTTCGCCTACCTTCTCAAGTTCGCCTAACTCAAGCGAAGTTCTCTACAACTCCGCCTACCTCCTAAGTTCGCTTACCTCAAGCGAAGTTAAGAATCAGCGAAGTTCTTCAGCGAAGTTAAGACTTAAGCGAAGTTATCCGTAACTTCGCCTACAATACTTTTCAGAAGAAATTTTTTTTTGATTTTCGGGTTTCTTAGTTTTTGAGAAAGATGTCGTCAATTAACATCTCAGAGTTAGTTAAGATGGAAGTAGAAGTAGGGTCAGCTACTAAGGCCCCAAAGTTGCTTAAAGGAACCGACTTCGTTGCTTGGAAGGATCGGTTCGAACAATATGTCAAGTACCAGGATGCGAAAATGTGGGTATGCATCCAGGATGGTTATATTCCACCAACTATGGAGTACGAAGGTCGTGATCAGATCAAGAAGTACAGCAAAATGGAAGATGAAGAAAAGAAAATGTATGAGGCCGAGAGCAAGGCTCATGCTGCTATCACTATGGCTCTTCCACAAGAGATCTTTCATACTTTTAGAAAGTACAAGACAGCAAGAGAGCTTTGGGAAGCTCTTGAGAACCGGTTTGAAGGAAATGTGGGAATCCGTGCTTCGAAGATCAAATTGCTCAAAACTCAATTCTCGGTCTTCAAGTATCTGAAAAACGAATCACTTGATGATATCATCACCAGATATTATCATCTGATGACTGAACTCAGCAACTATTCAATTGCATACAAAGAAGATGAGATTGTTGAGAAGCTTCTTGATGCTCTCCCACCAAAATGGGAGATGTACACGGTGCTGTGAGGGAAGACAAAGACTTTCCTGAATATGATCTGGAAACGACAGTCAACAAGCTCCGAACCTTTGAGCTTAACATGGTTAGAAAGGAGACACCTACGGATCAGGTTCAAGATCCAGGTATGTATGGTGCTAAAGTCAACTCTAATTCAGGTTCGAAGACTGAATCAGCTGCCTACTACTCGAAGGGAGAGTCGGGTGCCAACTCATCACATGAGGGGCATGTGTCAGTCAACACGAATGGTGATGTTTGCTTTGTAGCAGGTGGATCTAGTGCATCTAAACCGCAAGCAAGCAAGAGTAGTTGCTCTCCAAGTATTCCTAGCAACAACTACTCTAAGATGCCTATGAGTGTCAAATCTGCTGAAGAGCAGTTTGCTCTCTATGCTTCTTTTATTGCTTCCTATGAGAACTACATTCAGGGGAAGATTGTTGATCCAGCTATGTTGGATGAAGACTATGACCAGATTGATGCTGATGATCTGGAAGAAATGGATCTGCAATGGCAGATGGCTATGATCGTGAGAAGAGTGAAACGGTTTATGAAAAAGACCGGAAGAAAGTTTGTCGGTGGAAGGCCAGGGTTTGACATGACGAAGGTAAGATGTTACAACTGTCAGCAAATCGGCCACTTTGCTAAGGAGTGCAAAAATGAGCGTGTAGAACGTGGTCAAGGCAAGTCTAAACAGCATAATGGGGGTAGTAAAGATTATAGTGCCATGATTTCCAGAGAAGATGGTGAATATAACTGGAACCTGCATTCTGAAGAAATCTTTGAACAGGCAAATTTGGCGAATGTTGAAAATGAAGAAAGTAAGAAAGCTACTGGAGAAGAAAAATCTTTCATGGCTGATGTTAAAGACCAGCTCTCCGAGGTATGTTCTAAACCTACTTGTTCTAAATGTGAAAACTTGTCTGAGCAATTAGCAACTATAACTGATCAGTATGTTAGTTTGGATGCTGAGTTTAAAACTCTAAAAGAAGATCATCATTTTACAAAAGCAAGAGAAAATAGCTATAAAGTTAAAATAAAAGCTTGTGAAAAATATATTAAAAGTCTAAAAGCAAAACTTGCTGAAAAAATTCAAGTGATTGATCTAAGCTATGAAGTTTTGGAAGAAAAAACCAAACTAATAGCTGAAAGAGAAAAACAGATTGCTGATCACCAGGTGAAAGTGGTGGAACTGAATAGAAAACTTGAGCAGTTCAGAAATTCCTCTGCTATTCTTGATCACCTTGTTAGTGATCAAGGTTCCTCAGTTAAGAGGGGAGGAATTGGTTATCATGAGGTTCCACCACCTTATAATCACAATTACACTTTTAATCCTAGTAATCAGAAATCTGTTGACTTTGAGGTTGTTCAGACAGTTCCAATTAAGGTAACTAGTAAAGAACCAGATGTTAGTAGAGGCGAAACAAGTCCGCCTGTGTCAAGTGTTAAAATTTTTGTTCCGAGTCCGGTCTCATCAGATTCGGATAAGTCATTCGAGTCGGGTAAGATAAAGGAGGAGGTTGTATTACCAAATAGTGGAGAGAAAGATAAAACAACTAAAAAGAGTTCTCCGCTAAACCCGTATGTCCCACCATATGTGAGACGAACGGGCGGTAGTACAGCCTCGACATCCAAAACAACTGTTGAAAAGAAAGTTGAGCATAGGTGTTGTTTTAGGTGTAATCAATTAGGGCACCTAGTTGCAGATTGCCCTCTGAAGCAGCGATTCAGAGGTGTGAGACATACCAAAACTGAGACTAAGCCTAATGGTAATTATAATACTGGTAAAAGTGAAAACCATTCAAAATTCAGAAATCAGACTAATTCAGGTTTTCAAAGAAACCAATCTCAGTTTCACACTGCTGATAATCAAACAGTAAGTTATAATTCTTTCAATTCACAAAGGTTTGGAAGGCCTCACAATCAATCTACAAGGAGGTATACTAATAGGACTTAGAGGAATTATACAGAGACTAACTTTGGAAAGCCAAAGTTCGGGATGTATAGATCCAAGACCAATTGGTCTTGGGTCCCTAGATTCTAATCTTTTGCTTTCGTGCAGGAACAGTTGAACAGGGCTGCCAATAATCTTTGGGTTGTGGATAGCGGCTGTTCCCGGTACATGACAGGTAACAAAATCTTGTTACACGATTTGAAACCTGTTCAAGGAGGGAGAGTGAGCTTTGCTGGAGAAAGTGGAGGCAAGATTACAGGAATGGGAACGGTGTCTAATGGAAAGATGACTCTAGAGAAAGTAAACTTTGTCGAAGAATTGAAGCACAATCAGCTGAGTGTGTCGCAGATCTGTGATAAGGAGTACCCCGTACATTTTACAAAGAATGAGGCGATTGTGTTGCATCCTGGTTTTCAGATACCAGAGGAGTGGATTGTGATGAAGGCTCCACGTGAGAGGAATACATATATTATGGATATGAGGTCAACTGAAATGGCCACGGAAGAATCATGCCTTCTGACAAAAGCGAGCGAATCGGAGTCCGAATTGTGGCATAGGAGAATGGGGCACATTCATCTTCGGAAGATGAACCACATTGTCAAGAATGGACTTGTGCTGGGCGTTCCCTTGAAAAGTTTCAACTTTGAAGACAAATGTCTAGCGTGCAAGAAGGGAAAGCAGCACAAGAAATCCCATCACACCAAGAAAGTCAATTCAATTGCCAGTACCCTAGAATTGCTTCACATGGATCTCTTCGGTCCCGTGAATGCAAAAAGTCTAGGAGGTACTTCATACTGCTTGGTGATCACTGATGATTACTCACGATATTCGTGGGTATATTTCCTGAAATCAAAAGATGAAACGACTCAGATGGTGAAGAATTTGATCACCAAGGTCGAGAATGTTATGGGAAAAAGGGTAAAATTCATCAGGAGTGACAATGGAACGGAGTTCAAGAATTATGAAATGGAGATCTTCTGCCTTCAGAAAGGGATTGAGCACCAGTACATCGCTCCGTATACTCCGCAACAGAATGGAGTGGCTGAGAGGAAGAATAGAACGTTAATTGAAGGAGCCAGAACTATGCTGGCTGATTCGAAGCTTCCTGTGGTGTTCTGGGCTGAAGCTGTTGCTACAGCCTGTTATATCCTGAATAGAGTCTTGACTGTTAAAAGACTTAATAAAACGTGTTATGAGCTTATGCATGGGAGGAAGCCCAACTTGAGTGGTCTTGAACCATTCGGGTCCCCTTGTTCGATTTTAAAGACAAATTCTAAATTTGGTGAAGTAGCCGATGAAGGAATCTTAGTCGGTTATGTTGTTGGGACTCCCAACAGACGTGTCTTTAATACATCGACCGGCAAGGTTGAGGTGGTGTGTAACACCGATATCACAAGTTACAAACCTCCAAAACCAAGCAACGGACCTGCTGAGTTTTTCGACTATGATAGACTTTTTAAGTCTTTTAACATACCTTATTTGGATAGTGCAGAAGTAGAAGAAAGAGTTGCTACGAAGATGATCCTTGATGAGGAAGAAAATCTAGTGCAAAGACAGCTGTTTGATAAATGTCAACCTTCCTCATCAAATGCTATCGATACCCCTGCTGCCTCTCCTGAAGAAGAATTTTTCAATCCGTTTCACTCTCAGCAAGAAACAACCATTGACGAGCTCTCTTCTAACTTGGAAGACAATTTGCATGTCGGTTCTGTTCCGACCACGAGAATTCATAAAGATCACCCTTTGGAGAATGTGATTGGTGATGTGTCCTCCGGTGTACAAACAAGACGTAGCTTGAATGAGCACACCTGTGTATACACAAGCATTAAGTAGACAGGCATAATCAACGAATGCTTGTACACCTGCTTTATCAGCCAGATTGAACCAAAAAATTATCAAATGGCTTTAAAGGACAGCTCGTGGGTCGAAGCCATGCAAGAAGAGCTGGCTCAATTCAAGAAAATGGAAGTTTGGACTTTGGTTGAAAAACCAAAGAATGGGCATGCGATAGGCACAAAATGGGTTTTTAAGTGCAAGAGAGATGAGAAAGGGATTATTATAAGAAACAAGGCGAGGCTAGTCGTTAAAGGTTTTAATCAACAAGAGGGGATTGATTATAATGAAGTGTTCGCTCCTGTGGCAAGATTGGAAGCCATTAGATTGTTTTTGGCATTTGCTGCTTATAAGAAGATGAAGGTATTTCAGTTAGACGTGAAAAGTGCGTTCCTAAATGGGAAAGTTGATGAGGTTGTGTATGTTGAGCAACCTCCGGGTTTTCCTGACCCAGACTTTCCAGACGACGTGTACAAGTTAAGCAAGGCGTTGTATGGACTACATCAGGCACCTCGTGCCTGGTACTCAACTTTATCAGATTACTTGCTTGAAAATGGGTTTGAAAGAGGGAAGATAGATAGCACGTTGTTCTTCAAGAGAGAAGGAAGCGACTTCCTGCTGGTGCAAGTCTACGTGGATGACATTATCTTTGCTGCATCAAAAGTCTCCATATGTCAGGAGTTTGAGGCCGTCATGAAAAAAAGGTTTGAAATGAGTGCTATGGGTGAACTAACTTTCTTTTTAGGATTGCAAGTTGATCAGAAGAAGGATGGGATGTTCATTCATCAGACCAAGTATGTCCATGATGTGATCAAACGCTTCAAGATGGAGGACAGCACTCCATTCGATACTCCAATCTGCGTCAACCATAAATTGGGTGCTGAGACAGACAATGACGCAGATGTGGACCCAACTCAGTATCGGGCTATTATAGGTTCTTTAATGTACTTAACTGCTTCTAGGCCTGATATTATGTTTTCAGTTTGTCTTTGTGCTCGTTTTCAGGCAAACCCAAAGGAATCTCACATGAAGGGTGTGAAGAGGATCTTGCGATATCTCAAAGGCAAACCTAAGCTGGGGTTGTGGTACGCAAAGGGAGGAGACTTGGAGTTGGTAGCTTACACAGATTCTGATTATGGAGGGTGCAATCAGAGTCAGAAGTCAACTACTGGAGGATGTCAGTTTCTAGGAGGCAGATTAGTATCCTGGCAATGCAAGAAGCAGACATCAGTCGCCATTTCAACATGTGAGGCGGAATACATGGCAGCATCCAACTGCTGCTCCCAGGTTCTGTGGATTCAACAACAGTTACGCGACTATGGTCTGAATTTCTCACTTACTTCAATTTGTATTGATAACACTGCTGCGATCTCAGTAACTAATAATCCCGTAAAGCACAGTAAAACTAAACATATTGACATACGTCATCATTTTATACGGGATTGTACTGAGAAGAAACTGATTGTGCTTGAAAAGGTGGATATGCTTGATAATTTCGCTGATTTATATACTAAAGCGTTTGACAAATCAAGATTTCAAAACCTTGTTGAGTTGAATGGGATGATCAATCCCGAGTAACCATGCTTTTTGTGCATATATATATATATAAAAAAAAATGTCACTATCGCTTAAAATTATGTCGGTTACCTCAGTTTGAAGGACATATCCTCGGATATGTTTGGTCCTCATTTTCTACTTGTAGAGTTTGAGGGTTGCCATTAACCAGATGACTGAATGTGACCGGGGCGGTTTATGATGTGTTTTTATTCTTTCGCTGAAAATTAGTCGTTCATACTTAGTTAGAAGGACACATACTTGTATCTGGTCGGTCCAGCGGATCCATTGGATCCTCAGGATAACCGTTTACCTGAAGACTTTGAACTGATCGGGGCGATTGAAGTCAAAAAAATTTTTTTTAGGGAAATGAAATTATTTTTCAAGTCTACTACTTCGTAAGAAGTTCTGTTACTATGTTTTAACAGAAAATTGATCCAACCTTGGAAAATGATAGATTTACTGATTCTGTGTGCTTAACTAGTGAAGTTATTAGGCTTAAAAGGCTTTAGAACAGTCATTGTATGTCATGGTAGCTTTTTGTGGTGCGTAAAAGTAGATGTGATACAAACTAAATCTACTCGATTTTATGTGGAAACTTCTTAAGAGTTTTGCATGTCTTCATATATATCTTTCCGAATGATAGGCAGAAAAGCGATTACCCAGTCATACACGAGCCCGTAAGTGTTCTGATTCCCGTAAAGATAGTGTGTGAAGAAACTGCAGTGATCCAGATTCGGGACTTGCAGTTGTTTACTACTCTGAAGTCTATGTAAATGTTTATCGTAAAAAAAAAAAAAAAAAAAAAAAAAAAAAAAAAAAAAAACCTTATGAATTATTGAAACATTCTAGAGCTGACAATGTCAAGACTTCTCAATCATGGAGTAAGAAAGAGAACGGGAAGCAGATGAAGAGTACTTACAAACTTAATCAGACACTATGGGTTGAAGTCAATTCGGGGTGACTTGGGGAAAACCAAATACGCTTTGAGAATAGATAGGAGGCATCATAATCTCTGAGTTGTTGCCCACTTAATTTTTGAGCTTAATTGAACTTAACTCGTATCACAGAAACGATGAAAACCATCTTAAGTTATTTACCTGCCTACAACCTGTTTCTTTATGTCATAATACAGCTAAACACGGATCTATGTGACAGTCACGTAGTTAGTATGATTACTGTTTGGATCTTTTCTAAAACATGGTAGTCCCTGTCTAGACTGAAATTTGATCCCTTGTACTTTAATTTTTAAAAGTTTTTCCTATTTATGTAGTTGTTGATTTTATACTTGGTTACTTAGTCTTGATCGTGTCATGTAACTCTTTAAGGAAGTTTTTAAAACTTAATTGCAAAATGTTCAAATTATAGGGGTTGATTTTGTAAAATTTGATATATCGGCGAACTTGTGAATAACTTCGCCCTAGGCAAAGTTATCCACAACTTCGCCTGTATAACTCCGCTCCTATATAAAGGAATTTTTAAGGTCAAACAGTTTCATAATTTTCAAAACCAGCGAACTTATCTTCCTAAACCTAGGCGAACTTATCGATCATAATCCATCGATCTTCAGTGTTCATTCTTTTCCGATTCTAATCCGATTATAGGTGTGTAGGGTTCTAATATCTTGTTTTTGAGGTTAATCATTGGTCGTTTCGACTCGATAATCGACCTCGTCTTTCGAAACCTTAAACAACCGATTTTCACGTGATAGTAAACATATTAATCGTCCAAATCGACTCAAAATCAAGTGTTAACTGGCCGAAATCTTCAAAATTGTCCAAATCGATTCGATTCAACAGCCTTCACTGTCGCCGTTTCGAATTCGGCGAAGTTACAGGTTAGGCGAAGTTATCCATAACTTCGCCTGAGGTTTAACTTCGCCTGATTATTGATTTTGAAACAGTATATGAGGCGATGTTGTGGTTAGGCGAAGTTATCATTAACTTCGCCTGGACCTTTTACTTAAAAGTTAATAGACGAAGTTACAGTTGAAGCGAAGTTGTTTACCAACTTCGCCCCACCTTTAACTTCGCCTATACAGAATAATCACAACTTCGCTCATGGTAACAGGCGAACTTGTGGTTTGCCTTGACGGTCATCTAACTTGATCTGTTTGTTGCAGATATGGCTGCAGTAGCAGGTGCTGGAGGTGCTGGAGGAGATGAGGGAGGAGATAATCAAAGGCAGTTCTTCCCGGGTCATAACATGTATATCACATTAGACCCAGATGCGAGTGGTGTGGAGGATTACCGCGAGATAATTACATTCCTCCTTCGCTCGAGGATATTCCACGCCATTACGACAACTCTGCCGATTTCCTTGCCCAACATTGAGGATTTCTGGCAGACGGTGGAATATGACTGCCGCGTCGACCCCCCGGTGATGCGTGCAACGGTGAATGGTCAGGATGTTCAGTTCTCGTCTGAACAAATCCGGGTGGCTTTGCAATTCGGAGAGGAGACGAGGGACGACCCGACAGAGTTTGTTGCTCCGTTCCGTGATGGAGAATTTCTACGAATGGGATATTCTGGTCCCTTGGGGGATACACAAAGAAGGAAAGGTTTCTTGCTCGATCAGTGGCGCTTCCTCATGCACGTAATGATTGTCTGCATGTCAGGGAGGAAGGCGGGCACTGACGGGATGGGCGCGACCTTGCAGTCGGCGATGACTGCTCTGACTTATAACAAGCGTTACAGCTTGAGTCAGATGGTCTTCTATGAGATTGATCGACAGCGAAGGGCGATGGGGCGTGAGAGATTCATCATGTATCCAAGATTTCTCCAAATGATCTTGAATCATGTTGCTCCCACGTTTGCCTCAACGTCGCCCTATCAGATACGTGGAGAGTGTGAATAAGCGTATCTTTGCTCAATGTAGAACTTCGAGTGCTAGAAGCAAGCCTGAACTGTGTCCTAGGCATACTCCACTGTTTGGGTATTTAATCAACCCGGAGTATGTTCCTGCTAATGGGGACGAGTTTAGAGATCCTCAAACACAACAGGCGGGAGCACCTCAAGCTGTACCTGCTGCGCCTGTTGTGTCAGCTGAAGAAGAGGTAGACCTTGACGCTGCTTTTGGCGGCCAAGGATTTTTTGACATGGACCGAGTTGATCTTCAAGAAAATATACAGGTCTCGGTTCCACAGGTGCTGGATGAGGCAAGACGTATGATGGTGACTCAAGAGAGGACGTATGGGAAGAGAAAGAGGACAGATGACGACAGTGAGTCAGAAGAAGAAGAAGACATTCATAAGTTGATCAGACGTTCAAGAAGGGACAGGACAGGTGCAGGTAGGGGAGCTGGTGAGAGCTCTAGAGTCATACGTTTCGCTCCGCCCGCACTGTCCGGTATGTCAATTGTCCCTGCACCATTACAGGTCACAAGGCCAAGCGCCACGGACGTTCCCATGGTGGCTACATCATCATCTGTTGGCCTCCCATCCATCACACTCCAGCTGACGACTCCAGATATTGTATCGTTGCCGCCTCCAACGCTTACTCCGTCGGAGGTTGTTGCACAGGTTATTGAGTCGACAGTGGTTCACACTGCAGGGTTGTCGGTCACGATACCACCTGCGGTTACGTCCACAGCTACTTCTGATGTCCCGGTTTCAATCGAAATCCCTCCTCAGTATACTCAAGACATATCTCACATGAGGTTCGATTTCTATGCAACCCTATCAGACTCGGAAAGAATAGCTGCACTAGAGCGGGTCGTGGCAGAGTAATCTAGGATAAATCTTATCCAGACCCAGGCTATTCAGTGCCTAGTAGCAGAAAATCAACTACAGTCGTCCCTCCTGGTTGAACATGGAGAAATTATAGATGCTATGAAGGAGTTCTTGGCATCTCAGGGGGAGACGAGCTGTAAAGGCGACGAGCTCAGGACAAAGAAGAAGAATGACAGAGACGATGATCCCAATGCATCGAAAGGTGCAAGTGGTGAGTTGCCAAGAACTACTCAAGCTCTTGGGACAACCACAGCTCAGGGGGAGTCTGCAGGTGCAGCTGGCGGTTCTGGTGGTGATGGTAGATGACGAGGAGATGGGAGATGATGTGATCGATGCCTTGAAGGAGTTGGATGATGATATGTTAGATGTTGATGATGTGTGTGATGATGATGTGCTGCCATTAGAAGAAATTGAGAAGATTGGTGCACAGATAGTGATAGAAGATGATGTTGAAGAAGGTGAAATTGTAGAGGAGAATGTGGAACACGAGCTTCCAACCGTTGAGAAGTCGAATGTATGTGAAGATACAGAAGTTGATGATACAGAATGGAAGGAGCAGCCTAGATGGAATGAAGGCTATGCTCATTGGTTTATCAAAACGAAGAAGCCAGTGGTACTTACAATGTTCAAGAAAAGTTATAATATTAAAGGGTACGCTGAGTCAAAGAAAGGCATTATCTGTTGGTTATATGATGAACAGCTAAAAGTGTTCGTGGTGAAAAGATATGATGGGATCCAATACTTTAAGAGGACGTTGAGATCTCTAAATACCTTACCTGAGTGTGAGGTAAAGGATTTGGCCAGACTGGGGTTGATTAATAGAAGTGATGATAATATGGCCAGAGTTATTGGGAAGATAGTATGGAAAGAAAGTATTAAAGAGAAAAAGTTTGAGTTGTTAAAACCACAGAAAGGGAAATTAGTTGAAGATACTGAAAGAGGAATGAGAGCAGATGGCAAACCTTGGATGGTGATGAAATATAAGCCGATTCGGTGTTTGAAAGAGGTTCCAATGAAGACTATGCCTCAAGATGTATGTGGATTGCCAGACTGCTGAAGCCGTGATGGAAGACGAAGACGAACAAGAAGTGCTAAGAGTGTATGATCCGATGTATCTTGTTAATTTATCTAAAGCTGATCTGCAGGTGTTAAACGAGAAGAAGATATTCTATATTCCTGCTTGGAAAGACGAAGCGAGGAAATATCAGCGAGTAGTCACGGTCTGTGTAAGAGAGGGAGTGCATGCATGAAGATTACAAGACAAGTGCTTAAAGATAAAGATATGAAGCTACTGCCAAGGGGGAGTCTGTTGGTGCATAATGTCAGTAGTTCATAGTCTAGTGTCTGTAATCGAGTCTGTAATGTTAATTGTGTTTTGTTTATGTTTAAGCGAAGTTACTGACAAGTTCGCTTATCAGGCGAACTTGTTAGTCAAGCGAAGTTAGCAACAACTTTGCCTGAACATATCAGGCTAAGTTGTCGTGTATATATACCTAGGTTACGGCTTAGGTTAAGAGGTGAATCTAGTTCGTTCAGTTCGTGAATTGTAAGTCGTCAGATGTGTATTCAAGAGTTCTCTGTAATCAGTGATATTACATCACGTGTTTCGGTTATTATATAACGTGTGTTCGTTTATTCGTATCGTGTGTTTGTTTGATTCGTTTTCTACGCTCGTAACGACCTACGCAGGGATTCCGCACCTGTGTAGATCGAGATATCCCGTGCAGATCCATCCAGGGAACCTACAGTGTATGATCGTGCATTGAATGTTATTACTATATGATGGTTATGTGAATGAATGTGTATGTAAATATTATATACATAAGTCAAGTAAAGTATGCGCTTATAATAGGGACCAGACCCTCATAATATCTGAGGTGATAGGGACCAGACCCTTATAATATCTGAGATGATAGGGACCAGACCCTCCAAATATCTGAGATGATAGGGACCAGACCCTATAATATCTGAGATGATAGGGACCAGACTCTTATAATATCTGAGATGTTTAAGATATAATAGCTTATGGTATACCATAGGGTTTTATGAAAGAAAGTATGTAAGTACGTATGCATGTATATAAAGTATGTGTGAAAGAAGTAATAGCAAAGTAAGGTATGAATACGTATCTTCGGATGCGTATGAGTAAGGATAGGAATGTATTGTATGTTAAATTGATTAACTAGAACTCACTCAGTGTAGATTACTTTTAGTATGCACGTAGGCAGATAGGTTAAGGCAGCTGGCTTGAGGAGGGACACATAGCACGAGCTAAAGAGACTGGCATCTATGAAGAAGTGTCATGACTATTTTATGTATGTTATGAAAAGACAATTTGTATGTTAAGACAAAAATGAATGTTTGTAATGTGATGTTTGAAGTTTTAAATTATTCCGCGAAAGTTTAAATTAACTCTGATTTTAGAACTGTGTTTATGAGTAAATACAACACCAAATCGGGAACGGGGCCTTACAAGATGGCACTGAATTTGATGATGTTGAGGCCAATGATGAAACTATGCATGAAAAGACTGATCCATTGAAATCATCTTTTGAAGAGCCAATAAATGCAATACCAATAAGTTAGGTAGCGCCTGAACTTGAATCTACATCTGCACCTGAACCTGAACCTGAATCAAAAAATGTAAATGTTAATAAGAGTGAGACACCAAAAAGAAAAAAAAAACAAAAATCAAATGCTTTTAAGTACCAAGAAAAGCAAAGAACAATCAAAGAAGATTTTGAAGGAAACAACTGTGGAAGTTCCTAAAATGGATGAGCCACAAATTAAAGTTTGAATGATTTAACTTATGAGGATGTTGAGTTTGTTAGGAAGGAATCTGATAAGGGGAAAGTGGATGAGATGATATCACCTCAGATCCATCTAACTGATGAGCATATAAGAAACATGCAGGCAAGTTTTGACGAACTAAAAATGAAGGATCCAAGAATAATTGCCTTACTAAAGTTTGGGATGAATTTTGAAGCAATAAAGGAATTAAATGATGCTGATCTTAAGTGCAGTTTCTAAAGATTCTGCAATATGATCCTCAGCACATCCAAATTATGTCAGCAAATGAAATCACTGAATTGGCAGATGGCTGGAAAAACAGAACATGGAAAAAAAATTACTTGATAGTGAATGATTATGTTGTATCATACTTAAACAAAATGACTTTTGAGAATTTTGATAATCTGTTCAAGATGGTGGTAGCAAGAGAGAAAGGAAAAGAAGAAAAAATGAAACAAGGAGAAGATAGAGAGTTGAAGAAATATGGTGGAAAGATCAAGTTTCTTGTGGACAATGGTTATACATATGAATTTTTTAAGACTTTATCCAAGAGAGAGGTTGAAGCAAGGTTATCCTGGTGAAGAAAAGAATTATTGAGGAAGAGAACGTTATTGCTCAACAGATAAAGGAGAGAAAGGAGAAAGATGAGAAAGAGAGATTGGATGCTGAAAAGGGAAAAACAATCACATCTTCTGCAACCACAAACATGTTACCCAGTGAACAAATTCAAAGAGAGGAAGATGATATTTATGGATAAAGACAGAGTTGAAATTCTGAAAAGAGTATGAGTGAACAAATTCAAAGAGAGGAAGATGATATTTATGGATAAAGACAGAGTTGAAATTCTGAAAAGAGTATTGAATGCCAGAGGAATGAGTGATGAAGGATTTAGAAGTTTATCAAAGAATAAATTAAAAGAGATCTGTGAAAGGGAATTAAGACTGTATAATGAAGAATTGAAAAGAATGGAAGAAATGGAGAAAGTGAAGAAGGCTATGCCAGAACCTGTCACTGTGAAGCCAGAACCAGAAATTATGAAGCAATACTTGACAATGAGACGGCTGAAATGATTAGTGTTCTGTGTAAAAGAGGTTGCACTACTTACAATTGGTGATTAAATCAAGGGAAGAAATAAAGAAAATGTATGATGAGTCTCAATAGAAACAATCACAAAAGATCTCATCCTTAAGAAGACCATCATCCTATCGTCCCTCAATATCCAGAGTGCAAAATCCTCTGACTTCATCTGAAGTACAAAGGCAAGAGCGTCCAAAGACAAATGTGAATTTGCCTACACACTTTTACTTGGATGCAAGGTCCAAAACTCTGAAAGTCATTCTACAAGATGCCGAAGAAAAGGTGATTATATTCAAAGATAACTTTAGGGATTTCTTAAGGGAGCAGCTATATGAATGGCAACACTCGGACTATCAGCAAAAGGATTGTTTTGCTGGTCAGCAAGGGAATGAGCTTTCAAAGTACATACATGAACAAAACAGAGCTGGTTTCCCTTTACTAGAGAAGAAATGAAAATGGTACTATTCTGAAGCTGAGCAAGTGAGAAGAAACGAGAGATTTAGGGAAGTCAGACTATCTGAGTATTCTTTTATGCGACCTGAAAGGCATGGTACCTCTAGAAGGAGTGTGCAAGCAAGTTCAAGTACCAGAAGAGAAGTGCCAATATCCAACCCTCCAAGAAGGAATTTAAGAGAAAGAATAAGAATGAGAAGAGAAATGATAGTGCCTAACTCGGAAGTGAAAAGAAATTGTTGGGACTTATATTTTAGACCAACGCATCAAATTATTATAATTATGGGTGAAAAATAATTAATATTTTTGGTCTCAACCAAAGGTGGATGGCTTGAAGACCAAGACATGCTAGACTAGTATAAATAGATGTATTTGCTAATTTGTCTAGCATGAGTGTATTGTGAGATTTAGGGTTTATCTCTTTGAGTGAGTCGCCGCCTCCAGGATGAGCTCTCCTGGAGGTGGCTGATCTTTATTGTATGTCTGAGTGCTATGTATGATAATCTTTTGATAAATGAAATCATACTGCCACTTCTTTATCTTTATGTTTCGATTGCATATATTTGTTCATCCCGTCTATTGTTCATTGTAATCGATTCAGGCTCTCTCCCAAACACCACTCATCCGTCCAAAACCCCCTCTCAAGAGCGAATACGATTCAATCCTAGCTCAGATCCGAGCTCCTCCGTTAATAACGAACATTATTCACACTTCCGCACCGGGGCTCGGTTCTCACAATTGGTAGCAGAGCGGGTCGCCGAATCTTTCAGACTAACCGCTGAATCTGATTCACCTCGCTCTTGAATCCACCATAGATGTTAAACCGATGAGGTTTGTTGAAAAATTTTTAGGGTTTTGAAATTATTTGATGATTTGGGTAAAATTTATGTGGATTGATGTTTGGGTTGATGACTCGTTCGGAGATTTAACATCAATTTCATGTTTATTTGGTCATATCGGTCCAGATCTGAAGTAATAGTGTTTTCAGCTCGTTTTGGGGCAAAACTGTTATTGAAGATGATTTTCAGATCTGTAACGGCTGTTGATAGATTGAAGATAGATGGTTGATATCGAGATGACTGGGAATATGCTACAACGATTAATTTCAGATGAAGAAGCTTGGTTCTTGATCTGAAAATTAGGGTTTTATGTGCTTGTAACTGTTTCTGATATGAGTGTGCTGCTTGAACAGTAAACGGAATATTGAAGAACATTGTTGTTGGTACAATCTGATATGCAGAAGTCAAGAATGAACAGGTACCAGGAGCAAGCTAATCATTTTTTGTAGCAGCAGATGGAAGATGCAAAGGGAATATTCAAGCAGGTTCTGTATTGGAAAATCATTGATTGATGATGCAGAAAAGAAGTTTGGATGTCTCGAGCATGATAAGAATGGTCTCAAGTATGTAAAATGACTAAGTGTTGCTTCGAGCACAGCTTATCTCGAGCATATCTTATATCGAGCACATCAAGTTTAGTTTCGAGCACATGAATCCCAAGCACATCCTGGTTTATCTCAAAATCTATCTTTTGGTCTCGAGCACACTTTGTTCTACTCAAGCAAACCTTCTTCGAGCATACTTTGCTTTTGTGCATGCTCAGGAAAAGAAAAGAAAAACTAAGTAATTTTCGAGCATGGTCTCGAGCATACTCGATGACAGACAGAAAAAGACAAGTATTTTCCAGCAAGGTCTCGAGCAAGCTCGAGTAAAGACAGAAGCATGCTCGAGTAACAACAGAAAAATACAAGTGTTTTCTCGAGAAAGGGCCTCGAGCAAGCCCTCGAGCATGCTCTCCAGCATGCTCGACACAGAAAAACACTAAGTATTTTCTCGAGCAAGGGCCTCGAGCAAGCCCTCCAGCATGCTCGATGTGAGAAAAAGACCAAGTATTTTCTCGAGCAAGGTCCATGCTCGAGCAAAAAAAAAATTTCTCGTGAAGGGACTTTGACTTATGTGTGCTCGTGAACCGATAATCCATGAATGAATTACACTTGAGATTTTTGGTGTCGTTGACCGTTTGACCAAGCTGATCTTTATGGAAGATATATACCATGGGTATTTTGGTAAATTTTATCCAATCATCAACAAGCAAAAGGAAATCAAAGCCTTATCAATGTTTCACAACTTCATCAAAGAGCTTTACAAGAAAAAGGGTTGACCAAGCTCACGGGTTTAATCACTTATGAGTGTCTTATCTTTGTTTATTACAGAATCAACAATCTTGTCAAGGATGGTCAAGGTTGTTTCAGCCATACTTGATTTGAAAACATAATTTTCAAAGACAATTGCAACGAAATTGGGGGAGTTAAAATTCCTGAATTTCATTGCTAATTGTTTGCTTCAAATCAAGTGAAAAGACTCAAGTTAAGGAAAAGTTGATCAATAATCCAAGATTCTTTAGAGATGTTTCATTGCTTGTGAGTATGGTACGATCGAGCATGATTTACTACTTCGAGCAAGGTTCTGAACCTTAAATGGTTGATTCCTCTAAGTGTTAAGGCTTCGAGCAAGCTACACTTCATCTAGCAAGAGTATTCTTCTATCGAGCATGGATTGTCAATCGAGCAAACAGCTTGATCATACAGGTTTTAACCAAGTGTTACGAGCACAGGATGTTCGAGCACATGGGGACGAGCATGGATGCAATAAGAGGATGTCACGTGATCAAAGCAAGGACTTCGAGCACAGTTCAGTTACCGAGAAAGATTTACATCCGAGCATGCTAAAGATTGCTGAACAAGAAAGGCTGAAGACATCAAGAAGAATGAGCTTGCTCGATGGACTTGTTCGAGCAAAGCTTGAACAAATCAAGAGGAACGAAGCTTACTCAAAGGGAATATGTGTTCTTCGAAAGAGAATATATTCCAAGTAAAATCTGCTCGAAGACACTCATCGAGCATACCTAGCAAAGGAAAGGTTTGAAGAGGACTTACAAGGAAAGAAGCGGATTTGAAGAATGGAAGATTATTTGCTAATCACATAGAGTTGAAATTCGATGGCATAGGTCTAAGGGGGAGATTGTTGGGACTTATATTTTAGACCGACGCATCGAATTATTATAATTATGGGTGAAAAATAATTAATTTTTTGGTCTCAACCAAGGGTGGATGGCTTGAAGACAAAGACATGCTAGACTAGTATAAATAGATGTATTTGCTAATTTGTCTAGCATGAGTGTATTGTGTATTGTGTATTGTGTGAGATTTAGGGTTTATCTCTTTGAGTGAGCCGCCGAGTCCAGGATGAGCTCTCCTGGAGGTGGCTGATCTTTATTGTATGTCTGAGTGCTATGTATGATAATCTTTTGATAAATGAAATCATACTGCCACTTCTTTATCTTTATGTTTCGATTGCATATATTTGTTCATCCCGTCTATTGTTCATTGTAATCGATTCAGGCTCTCTCCCAAACACCACTCATCCGTCCAAAACCCCCTCTCAAGAGCGAATACGATTCAATCCTAGCTCAGATCCGAGCTCCTCCGTTAATAACGAACATTATTCACGCTTCCGCACCGGGCTCGGTTCTCACAGAAATGGCAACATTACCGAAATTGGGTACAACAAAAGAAGTGGAATTTTCACTTTGTGGAATTATGAAGGTGAAGTCTTGGGAATCATTGAAAATGGCTCTAAGCTAGAGTTTATACATATCAGAGATCTAACAGACATGATGTAACACCCCGGCTAAAGCAGAAACGCTCGAGTGTGACGTACAGATTGTTCAAAACACATGTGACACTATAAAGTGACAATATTATCACTAATTTATTTAATACATCAAATACACAAGTTTAAACAAGAGATACAAGGAAAACAAATACAACAAAATAATTTTTCCGTTTGTTTGAATAACCTAAGTCTAGTGTCTTCTCCAAGTATCATCCTCTAATGTTTGTACCTGTAGCATATGCATAAAATAATGCCAACTATATGAATAGTTGGTGAGTTCACACAGTTTGGTATAATACGTAAAAATCATACAATTCCATGAAACTTGTGAAATGAGCACATAAGGGTTCTTTACACTCGATGCAATGGACCTGAGTGTAAAGAACAAACGAAGGTCCTTTCCAGTTGGGGCTACCAACGTTCTCGGATATGAGGTTCCTTTTCCACTCGATACAAATGGACTTGAGTGCAAAGGGGGGCGTATGATCATACTTATTGAGGCAACCACTTAAAATCCACGTATATAACAAACAAGCAAGTAAGCACACAAGTCCATGATATGAATTGTAGTTTGTAAGCAAAACTATAAATCTTGAAGTTTGATAGGATACATATACTACCCCCAAAGATATGAAAACATTTAAAAAGGGGGTGTGAGAAACTCACATCGAAATCGAAGACAAACTTGTAATAAAAGCCGAAAGCACAATAACGAAACCGAAGAAACCGAAAGTGCGTTTAAGAATCCAAATCTATTGAAGTTCTCGAACTATAACTAAAACACAACAAAATCTAACTATCGGGATTATAAACGTTAAACAATTTGATTTTAGGAATTAAGCATTTCGTTAATATATTTATTAGTATTTTGTGGTATTATAATATTATACTATCTTTAAGTTTTAATGGATTTTAAATGTAATCGTATCATGAATAATATTTATGTTAACGAATTTAAAGTTAAAGTAATTAAAAGCTTAAGAAGCGTAAAACTGTTTTTAATGGTTTATTGAATTACACGCTAATGAACGAATTAATATTACCGAAATAAGTTTAACGGGCGAATTACTATTAAAGAGTTAACGATTTATTAATAATTCTTAACTATAAGATTAGTACTAAGTTTGAATGTTATAACGTTCACGAAAATTTGGTGTTTAACGATATATTCTATTTTGGAAAACAAAAGGAAGGTGTTAACGAATTATAAAGTTTAACAATAATAAATAAATATATAAATGTTTTAAGAGCTTTAACGAAACTTTGACTAGTTTGGAAGATTGGTTTTTAGGTGAAAACGATAAAATTAGATTTATATTTGATTTTGTTTGATTTATAATAAATTTATTTGGTTTATAATAATTTTATTAGGTTTAATATGTTTTTTTAAATAATTAGTTTGATTTAAATAATAAGTAAACTGGTTAAAAAAAATACCAAAATTAGATGCATCGACCCGTGTTCGAACCCGGGTCTAATACTTACCAGGTAATAGGCTTAACTAGTTGAACCAACCTTTAAGTTTGATTAAGAATAGGAAGTTAAAATATAAATATAAATATCTAAGTTCATCTTCATCACTAAACAAACCCTAGATCTTTATTGTCTTAATCCGTTCCATGTTTGGTATAATTGTTTTAGGGGTTTTAATTAGCGGCTAGATACTATGCAAAAACATATAAAGTTTACCTCTGAATGTTATGAATTGATAAAGAACGACGGTTGGCCGCAGTTGAACTTTGACAGATCGTTTAATGGTTTTAGAGCGTATTTTAGATGAATATAAAGGTTGGGACGAGTTTAGTAGAAGTTTTAGCATCTATATATAGTGTCAATTGAAACGAATATTAATTAATAGTGTTAATTACATTCGGACCGTTTTTCCGGCGAGGGTTACGGCTGTAACGAAATTACTGTGCGGATTCCAAGCCATTATAACATGTGGAAAATGATGGTTATGATTGGTTGATAAGGTCTTTGGCCGTTACGATAAATTAATTGGATTAATTCTAGCGTTAATGTGGTTTATTACGTCACCGGAGCTGGATTTCTTTGGGTTCATCGGTTTTCGGTTAACCGGAAAACCGTGGCTTTGTATGGGGTGGGGTTGGGTAATAATGATTTGAATTAATTTACCGTTTTGGTCCCTAAACTTTCAAGGTATATTAAAACATAAAGTAAATTATAGTTATAGTTTTGGTCCTTGAACTTGGAAATGTTACACAAACTTGTTTAAAGTATATATATTTGGAATATTTTCGTATTAATCCGAAAGTTTGTAAATCATTTAAATTAATTAAACTTTACACAAAAAGTTAAATCTCAGATTTTTGTTAGTTGAAAGATGAAACAGAAAACGAACGAACGATACACATAAATCATCGTGAATGCTATAATAATGATGAACAACAACAAATTGAATGATAGATGGACCGGTTTAACGAATACGAGTACAAATGCAAATAAAAAATTAACGAATGTCACATAAATTCATGAAGCGAATTTGATATACATACATATATATATATATATATATATATATATATATATATATATATACCAGATTCAAAACCGAAAATTTAAAATGGATCGGTTTTTCGCGTTTGAAAAGTAACGAATGTTACACATGAAGGAGTGGGAGATACCATTAGATTCCCCAGATTATGTTGAATTAGGTATGTTCCAGCAAAGAGCCACAGCAGTGTGAAACAGGAAGACAGACAGGGCTAAAAGGTATGAGCAAACATAAAGTTGCAAGTATCTTACTAAAATGATCACTTGAATATTTGATGGGTGGATTGTAGAGCCACCCTTAAGTGTAGTAATTCTAATTAAAACGTGTGCGTTTATGTATAATTTCAAGGATTTGGATTACTACACTATGTTGTGTGAATGCAGGTACATATGAGAAGAAAAGGGTGCTAGAGTAGGTTCAGATGGAGAGGAGCAAGTGACTCGGGATTGGGAGATAACAGTCAACAAGTCAAAGAAGAAAATGGGATTTGGAGCTGAGGCTACCGTAGCTTACGGTAGCCACCGTAAGCTACGGTAGAGGCCCAACGTACGGGATCTGCCATAAACAGAAGTTTTCTACCGTAGGGTTTTATAAGCCACCGTAAGATACGGTGGCTACTGTAGCTTACGGTGGACCCTGCGCGCTGGTGATAGTTACTACTCGCAAAAGATGTTATAATTGCCTTTTGACATGCTTTTCATTCTATTTCGTTCTAGACAATTGTTTTGGGGGATTTGGGTGCTTGAGAACAAGTTTTTGAGTGTTTCTAATTGAAAGATTAACATTATAATCTTTGATTGCTTTGGATTAAACATTGGCTTGATGATGCTAACCATGTGTGGCTAATCTTGTGGTATTTCTCTTGGGATGTAAGGTTAATTACAAGACACTTGATGTGATTTGTTCTTGAATTTGGATTAATTGTCTAATTGTTTATTTTTGTATAATCATGATGTTTGTGTGATTGTTTGTAACTTGTCTATATCGTTTAAACCTAGTTTTGATCCGTGCGTTATTGGTGTCATTGACAATTGAGATTTAGTGGAGAGAATTAGGGTTAATAGCATTGATTGATTGTTAAGTAACAACCTCGCGTTCTAGGAATCCGAGTACTTAGTTCTTGATTAATCGCAAGTAATTTCATATACATAAAACCAAGATAGTATGGTTTATCCATTGAATGTTAACAAAAGTGTTGAGTAATTACCTGAACCCCAAGAGGAATACTTGTTTAATCAATAGTTTACAACTTTTGTGTAGTTTATTTAGTTCTTAAAATCAAATCAAAATAAGCTTGAAGATTACTTTTGTCATTTACTTTTATATTATTTTAATTGTTAAGCTACTTTTTTAACACATATTCCACAAACTCTTTGTGTTCGGTACCCATTTACAAGTTGTATTTGGTTTAAATTTGAGGGAGTCTTCGACCTCACGTAAAATTTTGGCGCCGTTGCCTGGGAGTAGTGCGCAACGTGTGTTAACTTTTGTAGTTTGGTTTATATGTTATTGTCAGTTTTACGCGGGTTGTGTTAGTGTGAAGGTACTTACAAGCTCTCGGTCTTCATCACCGTTAACTTTTGATCTTGAAATCGAACGAACTTCCCGTCAGAATCGAATTTTTCAATGGGAGAATAAGATTATTGGGTCCCCTAGCACACAAAGTAGAACAACTGACACAAGAACCATGGCTTCGCGTCAATCTTTAACGCCAATGCCGCCCCCCATCAATCCAGAAAATCCTCCATCCACTGAACCCATTTACCACTATCTATTTAGTTGTATTTGGTTTAAATTTGAGTGAGTCTTCAACCTCACGTCAAATTGTAGAGCCACCCTTAAGTGTAGTAATTCTAATAAAAACGTGTACGTTTATATATAATTTCAAGGATTTGGATTACTACACTATGTTGTGTGAAAGCAGGTACAAATGAGAAGAAAAGTGTGCTAGAGTATGTTCAGATGGAGAGGAGCAAGTGACTCGGGATTGGGAGATAACAGTCAACAAGTCAAAGAAGAAAATGGGATTTGGAGCTGAGGCTACCGCAGCTTACGATGGCTACCGTAAGTTAAGGTAGCCTCAGCTCCAAATCCCAACGCGCAGGGTCCACCGTAAGCTAACGTCACCAGCGAGCAGGGTCTATCGTAAGCCACGGTGGCTAATAAAACCCTACGGTAGAAAACTTCTGTTTACGGCAGATCCCATACGCTGGGCCTCTACTATAGCTTACGGTGGCTACCGTAAGCTACGGTAGCCTCAGCTCCAAATCCTATTTTCTTCTTTGACTTGTTGACTGTTATCTCCCAATCCCGAGTCACTTGGTCCTCTCCATGTAAACATACTCTAGCACCCTTATCTTCTCATTTGTACCTACATTCACACAACATAATGTAGTAATCCAAATCCATGAAATTATACATAAACACACACGTTTTAATTAGAATTATTACACTTAAGGGTGGCTCTAAAGTCCACCCGTCAAATATTCAAGTGATCATTTCAGTAAGATACTTGCAACTTTATGTTTGCTCATACCTTTTAGCCCTGTCTGTCTTCCTATTTCGCGTTGCTGTGGCTCTTTGCTTTAACATATATAATTCAACATGATTCGGGGAATCTAATGGTATCTCCCACTCCTTCATGTGTAACATTCGTAACATTTCAACCGCGAAAAACCGATCCATTTTAAATTTTCGGTTTTGAATTTAATATTTATATATATATATATATATATATCAAATTCGCTTCATGAATTTATGTGACATTCGTTAATTGTTTATTTGCATTTGTACTCGTATTCGTTAAACCGATCCGTCCTATCGTTCAATGTGTTATTGTTCATCGTTATCATTATATATTCTTTTTAGCTCAATAAACACTCTCATTCAGAAGGTTTTGGTTATGGTCCAAGATTATATCCCATTCCTTATATTTCTTATAAATTAAAGCCATACCTCACAATTTCCAAATAATCAAACAATTAAATCTCTAGCCAAACCTAAAATGTTTATATAATTTATCTCATGCAACACCCCATACACAATTACATTTCAATACGGTGCCTTAATCACAATTACCAAAACATGGACACATGTGCAATCCTACTATAATAAGCTCATACAAATATCAAACCTCCACCAAAATAAATGCTTTAATAATTTTGCAAATCAAGAGGTCTTATTTCGGGTTGTAATGAGGCCAAGTTTTAACGTGCGAATGGGAATTTTGAAAGTAGCGCGTGCGATCAAATCCGGCCAAGTTATTACATACCACTCATTAAACTACTACAGCCTTTTCTAACTATAATAATGAACTTTTTTTTTCAAGCTGACTTCATGCTTTTTTTTTTCAATATATAAATTTGGATAAACTAACAACTAGTGACTTACTATTTCTTCATACTATTCAACAATGCATCAATTACATAACATACCTACTAACTAGACCGGATCTTATCGCGAATAAATATTTCAAGGGTAATGGATAAACTAACAACTTTTTTTCAATATATAATTCCCGGCTTAAGCTTTTTCCTTGAAAGATGAAAAGCAAATAGATGGGTCCGTATGCTATAACAAGAGTTGGTAAGTTTGGTGATGTAGAAATTGAAGACTTGCATAATTAAACAAGACAAACTGTGAACGAACACCGACTTAAACCATACTTGAAGGGTAAGGATATTAACATGTGTGAAGTGGACAAGGTAGGCTACCTGTTGCGGTTGCCTAAGGGAACAACCAATTAAACGGTCCAGGTTTGTTGTATAGTGTAGTTTAGTTTTTGTTCAAATTTGGTTTTAAAAATTACCTTTCTTGTTTACGAGTGTGTCCAAATCAAATGTGGGAAATTTTTATGAATTTCTTTACCGTGTTGAGGACAACCCGGGTTTTTCATGATGGGTAGTGTAATTTTTAGCTTTTGTTTTGCAAATAATCGTATTTCGTTTTTCTAATGTTAAAAAAAATATATGAAAAAACCATCAGCTGCCACCGTAGCCTACGGTGTGTCCACTGTAAGCTACGGTGGACCCGAAAAACCTACGCTAGCAATCTTCTATTTATGGTGGGAGTAATACGCCAGTAGCCACCGTAAGCTACCGTAGCCACCGAAGCTTACGGTGGCCCATGCAGCCGGTGTGCAGGTGCAGTGCAGTTTATTAAAAAAATGAAAAATAAACACAAATAAAATCCAAAAATCCAAGAGAATCCCAACCACATAACACCCTTATCTTCCTCTTTCTTCCATTCATATCAACATCATCATCTTCATTCATCCTCTACCAAACCCTAACCTCTAAATTCAGATCTAACTTGACTAGATTTTCGCAAGGAAACACATTCTTTACTCGGTTTTCATCAATCTTAACTTTTTGGGGTTCGATTTTGGATGTTTTTGTCCAAACTTTTAGAACAAGAAGTGGGTTTTGCAAGTGATTAGTGTGATTAGAGAGTTTAATTCAACTTAAAGGTATGTTTTTCTTCAATCATTTGATACAAATTTCATAGGTTATGATTTCATGATTGAACATTGCTTACACTTGCTTGGTGAATGTGAGAAAGTTTGATGTTAGTTTGAAATTGTGTTATGGTTGTGGATATGGTATGGAAAAATAAAGTTTGACAAAATTTGAAAGTGGGATATGTTATAAGTTTAAACGAAATGCTGTCAAAATTTTGTGAAAAATTAATTGTTTATGACTTTCCACATATTCATAACCATAGAAACAAGCAAGTGTGGGAATGTATAAGGAGATGAATGCTAACTTGGTTAATGTTTGTCATTGTATTTATATGGGACTTTCTGGTAAGGATAAAGGAAAGGGGATTGTGGGTTCTTCTAGCAACACTGCCGCCGAACAAGTAAAAAGGCGGAGGTTAGAAGAACGAGAAGAGGAGGTTCATTATGTTAAACCTGATTGGACCTATGGGCCATTAACAGATCATGATATGAGATGGCAATCAGAGTTATTTCACGAGAAGATGAAGACGTTGACAAAGAAGTCTGACGGATTTATTTGTGAGAAAGTGGTCCCGAAACGGGAGGTTGGGCCGTTTGATGTATTTGATCGGTTCAAAGCATTGGGTTGGAAAGCAGCCCTCAAGTGTTATGATCATAATGACAAGTATGTTTTCATCGAAGAGATTGAAGAGTGGGTAGCAACTTTCAGGTGTCCTTCATTTAATAAACCCTCAGCAATGAAGCTCACAGGAACGGTCAACAAATTGATGTAACTATGTCTTTTGAAACATTGAGGCAAATTGCAAGATTTGATAATAAGCCTCAAAGAAATTATGTGTATCCAGATTTGAATGACTTGTATTTCCAACTAGACAAGCGTCCAACTTGGGACACCATGTTGGAAGCGTTGTTTTTGCCCGGTAAGTATAGTGGGAAATTGTTAAGGAAGAATTTGAAGATTGAGACAAAAATGTTGCTCATTATTTGTCTACACAACATCATGCCAAGAAGAGGGGATATGCAGGAAGTTCGATACCCCGAAGTAACAATCTTATACTCTTTGATTCTTGGAGGACCACTTGTTTCATTCCGGTATCTAGTACTTAACAATATTTTGTTATGCTGGAATAATGTGAGAGAAAGATTATCCCGCATTGTCGGTTGATTACTGCGTTGTTGATGCGGTTTGGTGTTATTGTGGATAATGATGTTCGGTTTGGAAAGAAACACAAGCCATTCGATGTGACAAAGCTAGGGGTCGGTTGGAATATCGACAAGTGACAGGTACCATATGTTAAAAAGCGCGGGTCAGAGCTAGAGAGCTTTGAAAGTTGATGCTAGACCTTTGGGACCGCGGGAAGATGATGAAATAGAAAGTGAAGATGAAGAGGACGAAAGTGGGGAAGATGATTATGCAGATGAGCCTGGTGAGCGGGTTGCAATGGATACCGAAGGGCAGGTGGTAGTTTGGACGCTCATAGACGGGGAGCAATCCCTTCTCATTTTATGGGTCCCGGATCATTTAACTATTCAAGTCAAACGCTTGATCTAAATTGGGCTCACCAAAGGAACATGCATGATGTAATAGTTAACACTAGGCCATCACACTTTTATCAGTGGCCCGAGACAGCCAAAATACTATTTAATCATCAAACATTCATTGGCGTTGTTTTGGGTAAAAATCAACAAGTGCAATTTCGTAACCAAATTAGTAAGTGAGGTGTGGTGCTTGAATGAAATTAACGTAAATCTAATGACACAAGGATTTGTTGTGAGGAAAAAACCAGTTATCCTAAGGATAACAACAAAAAAAACCCCGGGCAGTGAAAACTATCACCACCAGTTTATTGATAATCGAAAAAGGTTACAAGTGTTTGGAGCTTTCTTCTTTGGATTGTGTTTACAGAGTTATGCAATAGCTAGAGTGAGAGTTGTGTGTCCCTTTATATGCTCCGAACATCTCTATATATAGTAACAAGAAGGATAATTTAAATAATAACTAGCCATAAAGAGCATTAATTGTCCTGGCGAGAATCTTGGAGCGGTTACAACTTGCATTTAATTGTTATAAACAAGTTATAACTCCCTCCAACGCCTAAAATCTTCAATGCTTTGACCGAGTCTTCAGCTTGGCATTAATTGTTGACCGTTTCCTGTTGTTTGAAGGATACTGCATCCTAAAGTTATCCTGAACATACCGCTTGTTTAGGATACCAAAAATCTTATGTATAACAGTCTGAGTCTTCAAACGATCATGTGAACGTTACAAGACCTGGTAAACATCAAAGAAAGGCGATTGAACCGTTAGTTAAACAATATATTAAGGATACCTGTTGTTTGGGAGAATACTATATCCTGAAGTTATCCTGAATATATCGCTTGCTTAGGATACCGAAAATCTGATGTCTAACAATTGTCCCCAAAATTGACAGCTGTAAAAGGTGGTTTACAGCTATTGATTTTTTGAATTTTTGAATTCTGCAGATGGAGTGGATAAGCTACATGTGTTGTTCATCCGGAAAGTCATAAGAGCCCCTTTGCTATCTTACACTTTGATATTTCAACAATGCCTGGGTGGAAGGGTCTTCCGTTTGTTGAGAACGAAACCTGGGCATTGTTCTTAATTTCCTGCACTTCTGTTAGTAGTAGTATAATCTTTCGGCTTTACATCGTGTTTCATTTGTGCGACATTCTAGATAGATTATCTTGACATGTTTTAGAATATCTTAAATATAGTATATCCAAGAAATATTTTTAAGACTTGAGTTTTGAAACAAAACGTTTTAGAGATAATACACCTAGAAAACATCTCTAGAGCTTATCATATTTAGAAAAATACCCTTAGGATAATGTTTCCAGAAAATATAACTTTAAAACTTATCATATTTTAGAATAAAATATCTTAAAGATAACACATCTTTAAGACTTCTTTAGATGAGAATTGTCACAATTAAGCTGAAAGATCATATCTTGACAATAAAATGTACAATAAAACTAAGTATAAAGGGGTACCTTTGTAGTAGATACTTATAAACTTAACAAGCTTACATATGATGTCCCCGACTGTCGAGTCTTTATGTGTCATGCTTTCAGATTTTGTCTTATTCGAGTTAAAAATTACTAAGCAACTCTTTTTTGATTTAGCAACTTTGGCCAATCTTTGACCAAATTAGACAATTCTGGTGACAAAGCCTTTACTCGGGTAAACTCGTGTAAGACCCCGAATCCTGGGAATCCTACAGTTGGTGATCATACACGAAAATTACAAAAATTCTTAAACTCAAAACAATTCAATTCATTTCATTTCAAAAACCAGTTCAGAGTATAAATTAACGGAAAAATCATAATTATTAAAACAAGTTCCCAAAACCTGG
This sequence comes from Bidens hawaiensis, assembly GCF_021521415.1. Classification (NCBI taxonomy): domain Eukaryota; kingdom Viridiplantae; phylum Streptophyta; class Magnoliopsida; order Asterales; family Asteraceae; genus Bidens; species Bidens hawaiensis. The sequence continues at coordinate 90,483 of NW_027492400.1, forward strand.
GAATTATGCCCAAAACTAAATTTAAATGTATTAAGTATTAATTGTAAGGAACAATGTTCATTAACAAAACTTTATGACTAGATATGCCTTCAACCGTCCAAGTAGTCTCGAGCATGTCCAAGCGGTAAGCATCCTCCTCCTAACCTGAAACTCACACTAACATACACACAAAGTCAGCTTGAGCTAAATGAGTTCAAGTTTTAATAATTGACATTTATAATAATCATTCCAAGAAATTTAAAATAAAGCTGGATACGAATAGTTAGGCCATCATCAATAATAAGTAGTCATACTTATATGTACATATATTTAATTATATCCCTATAAATATCATCCAAGTAATAACATCAGGGTCGAGCACACGTACAACCCAAACACGTAACATCTCATCCAAGTAATAACATCAGGTTCGAGCACACGTACAAACAAAACCCGTAACATCTCATCCAGCGTATGCAAACACAAAGTAGGCATACGTAAACATCCTTAGTCAATAACGACTAATTAACACCACCAGTTATTGGCCATACAATAATACATGTATAAACATACGTACAAACATACAATAATATCATCCCAAGGCCTACTCTATACAAGTAAGCCCATGTAAAATAATTTAAACTGTTCATCAAGCAAAATCACTTAAGTGTGTATGCTAGCCCAAAACTTGAAAAGAGTAAAAAGGGGCATCATGAACTCACCTGACCCGAGGCACTAATTCACCACGAGCTCGAGAACCCCAAAGTATCCCCACAACTCAAACGCCTATCGGTTTACATACAATTATTACTAACGACACCGAAAGGACTCGTGTATCCTATGAGATGTTCTAACATGGTTCGAGTTACCTAAGCCTCAACCTCATCAAACTCAATCATAACAGCCCCCGGGGTCTTACATTTACCGACACGACCCCTAGATACTCCCGGGAATAAAGAATTCCCAAATTACCCCCGGAAGCACAAGGTGATACCAATATGCGCGTTTAAGAGTTGTTTAGGTATATAACATCCAACTCAGCCCCGTGTGGATCCAATTAGATAAATTCACAGCCAATAAGTCTACACAATGCTACACGAGTTGAATGGGTCGGTAACTCGCAAGCACAACGCACTAACTATTCAATAAACGCGAATACGTGTTGTACCGACCCATTTGAGTAACCGACAACCAATTCAGCCCGATTACTTATAAAAATAACTTTCCAACAGCCCGTACCTCAAACCGAGGTCACCCGAACTGAATCGGTCATTAATTACTTCAACCCTCACGTTAAACGCAACAATCTACCATTCTAGCCAACCGGAAACAATCTTTCAAACTACAACTAGTTGACCAATCAAAAGAACACCAAAGCGCATAATTTTGAAGTATGTTATACTAGACATACCTGAGAAGATATTGGTGCAAAAACCTTCACCAAAACAGTCCCGAAATTGCTCAATTGGACAGCCACCCAGTTAGCCTAGAACAAGCCGTTTATCGATCAAAACGCGAGATAAAATGACCAATTAAGGTGTAAAAGACTTGGGGAAACATGGAACTAACCTTCAATTGAAGTTGTAGACCTTCACCTTGGATGCAAAAAGGAAAAAAATGAAGGTCTTGAGGCTGCAAGAGTGCCAATCGGCTGCTAGGGGGGGCTAGGGTTTTAATTTTATGATATAATATAAATTGTTACGCTCTAGCCCATCCAATTTAAAGAATATGGCAACTTGAAAGAAAAGTTTAAATAATTTAACGTACCAGAAAGATGATAAGGTCATCGAGGAATGCCGGATAACTCCCGAGAAATATACATACTTTACAAGCTTTAAATCTTTGAACCGAAAAATTAACGGGCATTACAACTCGTTATGCTGGCAACAAGACCTTTAATTGAGAGACATGAGAATGTCTAAACCTTAGATAAAACTGGGGAAATTCCAAGACGTGAGCAACACAAGATGTCGAAACCTTAGATGAAACTGGGGAAATTCCCAAACGTGAGCGACACGAAGATGCCGAAACCTTAGATAACATGAAAATGTTATAAACCTTATGAACGTATGTGTGACACGTCTGCCACTTATCTTAAGAATCCAATCTATAGCCAACAACAACCAGATTATCAGCTGGTCTGGTCTGGCTGCCTCGAACTATAGTCGAATATCGTGCGCTCCAGACGCGGTGCTACCCAATTTGTCAGAAAGACGAAGACCTTTTAACCTTAGAAGATATCAGAGATATTATATTCGTATGTGAGGTGATCGGCCTCTTACTTTTGTCAGGATAATGTATTCTCAGGATATCAGCAAAACACTAAACTCTTGATGAGGGGTGGGTGCTATCCTGGCTAACAGCCCTCCGATGCTTAAGTTAGTAATTTGATAAAGAGATAATATAAAGATAGAATATAAAAATTTTAAAGATAGATCAGGAGACATACCTTTATCCAATAGTGTTTGAGACGTGAACATACCATTTGAGGATACTAGCAAAAATATGCCTTAAGATGGATGGCATTCCAAGCTCTTGATATAGGAACACCTTCCATAGTGACTAACCTGTAGGCTACTTTGCCTGCTTCTGAATCGATCAAGTAAGGACCTTCCCGTTTTTGGAGCTAGCTTTCCATCTGCTGGATTTGTGGTACTTTGAAATGCCTTTCTCAACACCAAATCTCCTACTTGGAATCTTCGAATCCTGATATTCTTATTGTAGGACTTGGCTATTCTTTGTTGATAGGTCGCCATTCTGATTTTAGTAAGATCTCTGAGCTCGTAAATAGTGTCTAGATCTTCAGTAAGGCTTTGGTTGTTGGACTCAGTATCTTGGATGTTAGTTCTTGCTGTGGGGATCACCATCTCTGTAGGATAACAGCTTCAGCTCCAAACACCAAAGAGAAAGGTGTTAGACCCATTGCATTTTTTGAAGTAGCCCTATCAGCCCAATGTAAGAACCGTAATTCTTCAGCCCATTTTCCTTTCTTGGATCCTAACTTTTTCTTCAAATTGTTGATAATGATCTTATTGCTTGATTCTGCTTGACCATTGGCTTGAGGATGCACCGGTGTTGAAGTTATCATCTTAATTCCCCAACTTTCACAAAAGTTGGTTGTCCTGCTGCCAATGAACTATTAGCCATTATCACAAAAGATCTCTGCCGGGATACCGAATCTTGTTAGGATATTGCGCTTGATAAAGGAGATCACTTATTTCTCCCTAACTTGGACAAATGCTTCAGCTTTGATCCATTTGGAGAAATAATCCGTCATGGCTAGCATGAAGACCTTTCCACCAGGAGCCTTGGGCAACTTTCCCACGATTTTCATTCCCTACTTCATAAATGACCATAGGGATATAATGGGATGTAGTGGTTCAGTTGGCTGATTTAGGATATTGCTGTGTCTTTGACAAGAATCACATTTCTTGGAGAAATCCATTGCATCCTTCTTCATTGTTGGCCAGAAATAACCTATTCTTAGTATCTTGGATACTAAAGCTCTGCCCCCAGTATGGTTTCCACAATCACCTTCATGTATATCCTTGAGGACTTCTTGTACTTCAAGATGTTCCAAGCACCTCAAGTTCGGACCTGCAAGAGACTTTCTATAAAAAATATTATTTAGGATAATATACTGAGTTACCTTTATTCGGAAAGCTCTGGGATTTTCTCCTTCTGGGATCTCATTATCCTAGAGATACCGAATTATGGGACGGATCTAGGATACTGGATTGTCTTCAGAATTTGAAGTCTCCATAACTTCATGGTTTTCCTTTGTTGCTGGGGTCAAGATATGAATGATAGGTATCTTGGTGTCATCTGGTATCTTGAGAGCTAATGCTGAATTTGCTAAGGCATCTGCTTCAGCGTTCTCTTCTCTAGGTACTTGTACTAAATCAAACATCTCGAAATACATAGCTAATTGTTTAACTATTTCTAAATATTTTGCTAAGTTTTCTGCATTTAATGCATAATAGCCATTAAAATGGTTAGCCAATAATAAGGAATCAACATAAACCTGAAGATACCTGACCTTCATATCCTTAACTAATTGTAATCCTGCTATTAAGGCTTTATATTCAGCCTCATTATTAGTAGCCTGAAATTCACAAGATATAGATAGAGGTATAATGTCCTCCTGTGGCGATTTTAGCAGGATGCCTAAACCTATTCCTCCTATGTTAGAGCCTGTGTGTGCAAAGTCCAATTCTCCTTGACGTCCAATTGTCGAACTTCGTTTTCTACTTCTTCAAGGATATCCTGGCTAAAATTAGCCACAAAGTCGTCAAGTGTCTAAGATTTGATGGCTGTCCTTGGTTCATACAAAATATCGTATGCACTAAGCTTCACAACCCACTTTTCCATCCTACCTGACATTTCTGGTTTTCTCAAAATAGCCTTAATAGGATAGTTAGTTTTTACATGAATAACATGAGTTTCAAAATAATGTCTCAATATGGTGGAAGCCATTATAAGTGCTAAAATTAATTTTTCTAAGATAAGAATACCTGGATTCAGCATCTAATAGGCTTTTACTTACATAATATATCGGATGTTGTTGACCTTCATGATCTTGGACTATGACAGCGCTTATTGCACTCCCCGAAACTGCTAAGTATAAGGATAGTGGTTCACCATTAACTTGCTTCATCAGAAGTGGTGCTGAGGATAAGTATTCCTTCAGAGATAACAGTGCCTTTTCTTGTTTATCTCCCCATTTGAATTTCTGATTCTTCCTTAGGATATCGTAGAAGTCTTTGCACTTCTCCGAGGATCTTGAGATAAACCTGTTAAGAGTTTCTATTCTTCCAGTTAACCTTTAGACATCTTTGACGTTTCTTTTCGATTTGATATCTAGGATAGCTTTGATCTGCATGGGGCTTGCTTCTATTCCCCTTTTGGTGACCATGTATCCTAGGAATTTTCCTACTTTGACTCCAAAGTGGCACTTGGCAGGATTCAGCTTCATGTTGAACTTATCCAGGATATCAAATGCTGTTGCTAAGTCTTTGAGGTGATCCTCATCTCTTCTTGATTTTACCACCATGTCTTCTAGATAGACTTCCATTGTGTCCCCCAGTTGTTCTTTGAAGATCATGTTAACCAACCTTTGGTATGTTGCACCTGCAGTTTTTAGTCCAAAAGGCATTGCAATATAACAATATATACCTTTGGGAGTCATGAAGGTTGTATCTTTTTAATCTGATGGCTCCATTTGATCTTGTTGGAATTCTGAGGATACGTCCATAAAGTTTAGTATCTCGTGACTAGTAGTTGCATCTACCATTGAATCGATATGCAGGAGTGGAAAGGGATCTTTTAGACACACCTTATTCAGGTCCGTGAAGTCCACACATACTCTTCATTTCCCATTCTTCTTCTAGACTACAACTAGATTGGCCAACCATCTAGGATAATGGACCTCTCTTATCATCTTGGTTTTGAGTAGTTTCTCCACTTCTTCTTGTATGATGATGTTTCTTTCAGGAGCAAATTTTCTTCGCTTTTGATGCACCTGCCAGAAAGAGTTATCTATACCAAGTTTATGAGTAATGATAGATTTAGAGATACCTGTCATATTCTCATGTTTCCAGGCGAAAGTAGAAGCTCTTTTCTTTAAGAAGTATATCAATACCTACTTGATATCCTCAGGCATTCTTGATCCTAATAAAACTTTGATTTCGGTATCCTGAGGATCCAAAGATACTTCCTTCACATCCCCTGGTTTTTTCTGTAATTGCTATGCTGGAGTAGGCTTTGCAGCCAATTTCATTGATGATGCATAACAATCTTTGGCATCCTGTTGGTTACTTTCTATCTTGATAACTCCCCAAGGACTTGTAAGTTTCACACATTGGTGGTATGTTGAGAGTACCGCCTTCATGTCATGGATCCAACCCCTACCTAAGATCACATTACAACAAGATAATGAGTCAATGACACAAAATTTTTGTTAACAGTTTACTCCCTCTATGTATACTGGAAGTTTGATATCTCCCAATGTATTCTTGCTTTCCCCACTGAATCCTACGAGGACTGAGGATCTCAGGATAATTTCACATTCTGAGATATCCATTTTCTTCAAAGCATCTAGTTAGATGATGTTCACGGAGCTCCCCCCCCCCCCCCATCAATAAGTATCATGCGCACAAAACAGTTAGCTATACTTAAAGTAATTACCAAACCATCATGATGGAGATTTTGAAGATCGCATCGATCCTCTTCTTTGAAGGTTATAGTCCTTTGGGTAGTCAACGTGGAGGTATAGAGAGGTCTTTCTCCATTATCCATCTTTGTTTCCCCGGCACGCTTCTTTGCAGTTGAGTATGAAGTTCCACAGATGTCTGATCCTCCAAAGATAAAGGCAATGACTTTTGTGCCAGGTGGTGGAGAAGGTGCCCTTTCAGGTATCCTGGAAGGATCCTGACTTTTGTTCTTGTTCTTTCCAAACAGCTCTTTCAGGTATCCTTTGCTGAGTAGGTATCCTATTTCCTTCCGAAGTGCGATACAGTCATCAATGCGATGGTCAAGGTCTTCGTGGTATGCACACCATTTGGACTTGTCTTTGCTGGACCCGGACTTGTCATTTTTCTTGGGCCATCTAGCCTTATCACCTAAATCCTACATGGCACATATCGCACCACTTATATCAATGTTAAAACAATATTCAGAAAGTTTAGGATACTCCTCATCATCTTTGTTTTCTTCCACAACATTTATTCTGGGACTATCTGGCTTAGGCCTGGAGAACTTTTGTGAGGAGTCTGATTTCCTGTTGGTAGACTCGTATTCTGGAATGACAAAACTTCCATGAGTCATTTTGTCATCTTCCAACCCTATATATCTCAACGCCCTGTTCCTGACTTCGTCGAGATTCCTGCATGGTGTCATGACAAGATCGTCATAGAATTAAGAATCCTTCTTTAGCCCCATTTTGAGAGCTTCAACAGCGGCTGCCATGTCGAGGCTGGGGATGTCCAAAGCTTCCCTGCTAAATCTAGTTATGTAATCCCTTAAGGATTTATTATTATGCTGAACTATTCTATACAAATCACCCGTTAGTTTCTCAAAAGATCTACTACAAGAAAACTGACTATTAAATAAGTTAATCAAATGAGCAAACGAGGTAATAGTATTAGAACGAATACTCAATAACCATTTGAGAGCCAGTCCCGTTAGTGTTAAGCCGAACCCTTTTCATAGAAAAGCTTCTTTGATGTTGATGGGGATAAGGTTGATCTCCATCCTTTCCCTGTATTGGGCTACGTGTTCCTTAGGATCCGTAATGCCATCGTATAGCTTCATGCTAGGAGTTTGAAATTTCTTGGGGATCTCCATGTCACATATGGGCCAGGTGAAACTGGATAACCTGTGACTGCCTGCGGGGACTTCCGCTATTGGGCGTATTATCCCAGGGATATTGGAAATCATATCCTTCATTCTTTGCAATTCTTTCGCTATCTCAAGGGATATCCCCTTATCATGCACAGATCCATGATTAGTGTATAAATTTGCATTAAGTAAATTTTTACTGAGATCGTGGTTAGGCATCTGGTATCCTGAGCCTTGACGCCTAGTATCTCCGGTGAAAGTAGCTTCAGGATGAGGTGGCGTTTGCATAGAGATGTCATCCCCAACGTGCACTTCAGAGGACACTATGGGAGATCCTGACGAGAACAAGACGGCTGGCATGGTTGGACGAGGCGGCATGTTGATGGAATCTCGCCTCATAGGTCTGGATAGTTCCGAGGATACCGGAGGATAATTTCCCCAGTATCCTAACTGCTGCTAAGACGGAGCCCTTGCTGGATGTTTTCCTAAGGATCCGTGATCCTAGAGGACAGATGATCCTCGAGAATCGAAATCAAGGGCTCTCGACATGATCAGAGTAACCTCCTGCCATGGCTTCTTTTTGATCCCTTCAGTCTCTTTAAATAACTTCAGGTTGGTCTTTTCTTGCTGCTCCATATGATTTTTTACCTGCTTCATCAAAGAAAAAATATCGTTGTTAGAAATAACCAAATCTACCCGTGTAGAGGTTCCCGAGTATGTTGGAATTCTACTTTAGGCTGAGTGATTTTCTTCGAAATTGGCGGAGGACCAGGGTTGACATTTGAAGCAATGTTGACCATTGGAGCAAAGATGGAACTGGTTTTTGGTTGTGAAGACATGATGAAGGGATGAAGGTGATGGAGAACGAAATACATGGTTTTGAAAGGTTGAAGCACCGATTGCCCCACGGTGGGCGCCAAATTGTTTTGGGTAAAAATCAACAAGTGCAATTTCGTAACCAAATTAGTAAGTGAGGTGTGGTGCTTGAATTAAGTGAACGTAAATGTAATGACAGAAGGATTTGTTGCGAGGAAAAAACCCGTTATCCTGAGGATAACAAGAAAAAAACCCCGGGCGGTGAAAACTATCACCACCAGTTTATTGATAATCAAAAATGGTTACAAGGGTTTGGAGCTTTCTTCTTTGGATCGTGTTTACAGAGTTATGAAACAGCTAGAGTGCGAGTTGTGTGTCCCTTTATATGATCTAAACATCTGTATATATAGTTACAAGAAGGATACTATAAATAATAACTAGCCATAAAGAGCATTAATTGTCCTGGCGAAAATCTTGGAGCGGTTACGACTTGCATATCATTGTTATAAACGAGTTATAACTCCTTCCAACGTCTACAATCTTCAATGCATTGACCAAGTCTTTAGCCTGGCATTAACTGTTGACTGTTTCCTGTTGTTGGAAGGATACTGCATCCTGAAGTTATCTTGAACATATCGCCTGTTTAGGATACCAAAAATCCCTTGTATAATAGTCCGAGTCTTCAAGAGATCATGTGAATGTTACAAGACCTGGTAAACATCAAAGAAAGGCGATTGAACCGTTAGTTAAACAATATATAAAGGATACCTGTTGCTTGGGAGAATACTGTATCCTGAAGTTATCCTAAATATATCGCTTGCTTAGGATACCGAAAATCTGATGCCTAACAGGCGCAAGCATGGAACGAGCTCAAAAGAAAGTATATGATCGTCAAGAAGTGTGGAACCGGACCCATGCTTATGCTGAACAATGTGAAATCAACCATAGGTATGAGGATGAGCGTCAAAGGCAAATGCATGAGGCATGGCATTCGGGGAAAACTGTGGTGGCGGACCCACCGATCGTTGACTACACCACGTTGCCCCCGTATGATGGTACGGTGAATTATCCCATGCCACCATTGTATCATTCAGAACTATTAGATCCGCGACAAACTCAAGGTTCAGGTCAAGCTAGTGGAGAAGGTCAAGCTAGCAGTGAGGATCAAGGGACATATGGATTTGGAGAATTCACTGACGTGATGACGTCCATCTTTGGACCACCGCAACCGCGTTATTATTGAGCTGCGTCGGCAGCGAATCAAATGTTCCCTTGTACATTTTTGTATCATATTTTATGCTTATGTTTGGGTTTGGAAGATTGGGTGGAGTTATGACAAGTTCTGATTTAAGGGCTGTGTTCGTTGGTGGTGATTAAAAAAATTAAATAAATAATAAAACTTTTGATATCCTAAAGACCCTACATTGAGGACAATGTATCTCAAGTGTGGGAATGAGGGATGAAAAATGAAAAATTTGAAATATAAAAAAAAATGTGTTTGGGTTAAGATTGAGGTCCTTTATCATGGTCAGGTTCCTTTGTATGATTATGGCTTAGTTGTTGGGTACGAGTTATGTTAAATTTCTAGCCAAAGGTGACATGTTTTGAGTTAGTTATCTCATGTAATAGGAGTAATTCGAGATTCGAGGTGCATGCAATAGTGAGATGGACAATGTGGCCTTCCTTGTTAGAACTCGTACAATGATTGCTTTCCGAGACCTTAGCTTGGTATGCATACAAAAAGGATAGAGGCAATTAGGATAGGCTTGTCTGGGATGAGTGAGAGTGTGGGTCTTGGGGGTTGGGCCTCATACATTACAAATATGAGTGTGGTTAATGAGAGGGGCGGGGGTTTGGTCTTCAGATACCCAATTTTGAACCTAGTGCTTATTGTTTATCAATTACCACTGAAATATTTATTCGTAAGAAGATCCGGTCTAGTTAGTAGGTATGTTATGTAATTGATGCATTGTTGAATAGTATGAAGAAATAGTAAGTCACTAGTTGTTATTTTATCCAAGTTTATATATTGAAAAAAAAAAGCATGAAGTCAGCTTGAAAAAAAAAGTTCATTATTATAGTTAGAAAAGTCTGTAGTAGTTTAATGAGTTGTATGTAATAACTTGGCCGGATCTGATCACGCGCGCTACTTTCAAAATTTCAATTCCGCACCTTAACACTTGGCCCCATTACAACCCTAAATAAGACCTCTTGATTTGCACAATTATTAAAGCATATATTTACGTGGAGGTTTGACATTTGTATGAGCTTATTATAATAGGATTGCACATGTGTCCATGAGGCACCATGTTGAAATGTAATTGTATATGGGATGTTGCATGAGACAAATTAAAGAATCATATTAGGTTTGGCTAGAGATTTAATTGTTTGATTGTTTGAAAATTGTGAGGTATGGCTATAATTTATATGAAATACAAGGAATGGGGTATGATCTTGGACCTTGACCTAAACCTTGTGAAAGAGAGTGTTTATTGAGTTTAAAAGAATATATATATATATATATATATATATATATATGAAAGAGATTGATTGAGTTGCTTGAGGGCAAGCAACGTTTAAGTGTGGGAATGTGACGGGTGGATTGTAAAGCCACCCTTAAGTGTAGTAATTCCAATTAAAACGTGTGCGCTTATGTATAATTTCAAGGCTTTGGATTACTACATTATGTTGTGTGAATGCAGGTATAAATGAGAAGAAAATGGTGCTAGAGTATGTTCAGATTGAGAGGAGCAAGTGACTCAGGATTGGGAGATAACAGTCAACAAGTCAAAGAAGAAAAAGGGATTTGGAGCTGAGGCTACCGTAGCTTACCGTAGCCAACGTAAGCTACGGTTGAGGCCCAACGTATGGGATCTGCCATAAACAGAAGTTTTCTACCGTAGGGTTTTATTAGCCACCGTAAGCTACGGTGGCCACCGTAGCTTACGGTGGACCCTGCGCGCTGGTGACGATTACTACTCGGAAAAGATGTTATAATTGCCTTTTTGCATGCTTTTCATTCTATTCCGTTCTAGACAATTTTTTTGGGTGATTTGGGTGCTTGAGAACAAGTTTTTGAGTGTTTCTAATTGAAGATTAACACTATAATCTTTGATTGCTTTGAATTAAACATTGGATTGATTATGCTAACCATGTGTGGCTAATCTTGTGGTATTTCTCTTGGGATGTAAGGTTAATTACAAGACACTTGATGTTATTTGTTCTTGAATTTGGATTGATTGTCTAATTGTTTATGTTAGTATATTCATGATGTTTGTGTGATTGTTTGTAACTTGTCTATATAGTTTAAACCTAGTTTTGATCCATGCGTTCTTGGTGTCATTGACAATAGTATTGATTGATTGTTAAGTAACAACGTCGCCTTCTAGGAATCCGAGTACTTAGTTCTTGATTAATCACAAGTAATTGCATATACACAAAACCAAGATAGTATGGTTTATCCATTGAATGTTAACAAAAGAGTTGAGTAATAACCTGAACCACAAGAGGAATGCTTGTTTAATCAATCGTTTATAACTTTCGTGTAGTTTATTTAGTTCTTAAAATCAAATCAAAATCAACTTGAAGATTACTTTTTGTCATTTACTTTTATATTAGTTTAATTGTTAAGCTACTTTATTAACACATATTTCACAAACTCCTTGTGTTCGATACCCATTTACCACTATCTATTTAGTTGTATTTGGTTTAAATTTGAGTGAGTCTTCGACCTCACGTCAATATTTCTTGTAATTTTTATCTTATGTTGTAATTTTTTGCTTTATGTATTTTTATGTGTAATGCCCTTGAGGCAAAATTTGCTTATGTAATGTAATTTGATTTCTGTTTGAAATTTGATGTTATTTAAACAAAGTGTAAGTAACACAGGTATGTTTTGGTGCATCTGAGGTTGTTCCAATATAGGAGAGATTGTTGGGTCAGAAAATTTGACCAAGAATATTGGAATCTTCTCAACCTCCTCTGAAAATGGCTAAGTATGGAACTCGAGCAAGCTTAGACCTTCAAGCACGATATCTTACTCGCATAAAGTTATCTTTTGGAAATTTTCTAGTATTCAAAGCTTCGAGAAAGCTACACTTCATCAAGCACGAATGTTCTTCATCAAGCACACTTCGCTATTCGAGCAAACACTTGATATATCCAAGCTTAAACCAAATATTACGAGTATTTTGGTGGGTCGAGCATGGTTACAATAAAGGATGATCTCAAAATGTTCTAAGTAAAGCTACGAGCATGGTTCAATCTCGAGCAAGCATCAGTACCGAGCATACTGGAGTTGTTCTCAATAAACCTTAGTGAAGATTGAAGAGATCTAGAATAATATGTTTGCTCATGGAATTTTTCCGAGCAAAGTTGGGATAAGTTATGAAGATTGAAGTCTGCTGGAGAAGAATATTTTCAAAAGAAATATTCTAATAAAGTTTACTCGAAGAAATGCTTCGAGCACACTGAATGTTACAAGATCTGCTCGAAAAAGATAAATCATACTCGAAGACCTAGTTTACACTTATGTTTATTTTAATTGTATTTTGTAATCATTTGGGTTTATAGAAGGAACGTCTATGGGTCTATATACAACATACTAGGGTTACATCATGGGTATGCGTGCATAAACGATTAATGAGATACTAATACCTAAACCCATGCAAACCTAGTACGTCGGTCGTCATTGACAAAAACCCTAGACGTTCCATGCAAATACCCTAAAAGCTTCCATTGTTCTTGACTGATTATTTGAATATATTGGAAATCTTTTGAGTGTATTTGTGTGTGATATACCACCTACTTTCATACTATATAACCAACATCTTGATTATATCTGATTCCGTCGGATATTCTCATTGGGTCTTTACAAATCGATATCGTGTTTATTCTTGTCAATTGTTTGTGTTGCACGAGATCCCGGTCCTGACAATTTGGAGTAAGAAAATCCACTTAATTTTTAATTTGAACAAAACTTCTCAAGTATAATATTTTGTTATGTAGCTTTTCTTTTTTTTTTAATATACTATATCTCAAAATATGACTGCTTTTTCCTATTTGTTGATATTCTTGTTTTGTATAAGAAAACATAAATCTACTTTTCTGAATTTAATACGTTTATATATAATTCAGTTAACTTTTTACTAAATGAAAAATAAACATTAAACAAAAATGTTTTTATGTATGCATACATTTTAAAAATTTTTATGTATAAAAAGATTGCATTATGTATACATACTATGTATACATATTTTGTTTTTATAGATTTTACATTTGCAACTTTTTAATGAAAATATGTTGTTTTTCAGTTACATGTGTCATGTTTTTTTAGAATACTTTTTTATAGTTTAAATATATAAAATATATTAAATATGTAAATCAACATAAATTTAAATATGTGAGTTGTATTAAATATGTACATATCTAAATTAACATACTTTAAAATATGTAAATATGTAAATTACTTATTTTAAAAAATGTGTAAAAAAATTTTAAACATGTTTACATATAAGCATTTTTATATTTGTAAAAATATTTTAAAAAATATGTAACAAATATTTAAACAAATTCACATATTTTTAAAATGTTTTGTTACAAGGAACCTTTTTATGTAAATTAAGTAAAATGTTTACAGATTATAAAAACCAAAATTTTTAAATAAGTTTAAATATATATTTTTTATGTAAGTCAGGTAATATGCTTACAAATTATAAAAACCAAAATTTTTAAATATGTTTACATATAAGTGTATCTTTTGTATTTGTAAAATTCATTTTTAAAAATATGCAACAAATTTTTAAACATGCTTACATATTGTAAAATATATTTGTAAGTTTAAAAAATATATTTATGTTTGTAAAAAGAAGCATATTTTTAAAATGTTTTTTCTCAAGTTCATACGATTTTTCCTTTTCTCATACCATCCTTTTTTATGTAATAAACTAAGTGTGCCCAATCAAATAAAATGTTAAATAACTAATATTTGCTAAGCTACACATTTGAAGTCACGCATAAAGATATCTGGACCGTGGAAGATTATATACTTTACACCAGCTTTTCCTAAAATTTGACCACAGAATAAAATCATTTTTGAAGGTCATTCACTAACATGTTTTTTTTATCATCTGACAAGATAAGTTCTCTCTCAATTAGCATCACAGTCTCCAACTCCACAACCAGACACAAAAAAAATATATACACAAGTATACAACTAAAACTCTTTTTGATGAATCTTCCTACACCTTATAATCCCATTACTTGAATTCACAATCAACTTGTTACTCACAGCCTTAGTTGCAATTTGCAAAATTTACAAAATATAACAAGATAATATTCACAAATTAATTAAATCCATCATCACCACAATCAACATAAGATACATACGAATTTAAGAAAAAAATAGATAAAATCTCAACAACCTTACCCTACCTTAACCGCTAATCAAACCTACACCTAATTCCAAATTCCAACCACAAACTAACCTGAAAGAAGCCGCTAAGCAGCTAGAGACAAGGTCAACTCACACTTCTGGCGAATTTGTCATCACCATGGTTGATTTCATTATTAATATTATTATTGTCATGGGAAAACTTCTAAAGTGGAGGGAACAATTTCTCAGTGGCCGATAAATTAGACGATGTTAAAGGATCCTAAGAAAAGATCCGATCAAGCATCCAAGATCCGTCGAGGTCTACATCCATGGTCATCATGGCTAGTAACTCCTCAAGTCGTGTGGAAATATTATTAGATGATTGATTAGTATTAAAGGAAACCAACAATTTCTTGGAAGGTTTCTGTAAAACTAAACTTGAAGGAGATGAGAGAAATGGCTTCTTGAATACAGGTATATGAGCTAATCAATAAGAAAGGGATAGTCATGAGAGAGAAATAACTACTTAAAAAGTTCTGTACGCTTCTACTACCAAGAAAAGCCAAGGAAGGGGTATATTTTTGTTTTCCCAAAATACCCTTTAATGTACTTTAACTTGTTATAATACTATCTTTATTAAAATTCTACCAAATTTATAATCTCAACCGTGGATCAGCTTTAATAAACGATAGCAGTGGAGTTTTCAGGGGTTTTACAAGTCAAATGAGTTTTTATTCTAATAATACTCTATATATATAAGAATCCTAAAAGAACCATTTGCAAATTGAGAACTTTAAGAACTATTTTAGGCCACATAAAAAACCTCTAAAACAATATTTAAAAAATTATAAAACAAAAAAAACAAAAATTTTAAAAAAGTAAAAAACCAAAATTCTTATAGTTCATTCTGGTTTTATAAAAAAACAAAAAAAAAGTTAATTAATTCGTATTATACCTATACATATGTGTAAAATTTCATTTAATCTCTAATTATGTAATATTCACATATGTACATGTTATACATATATGTATAATTTAGCTTGTAACACCCCGCCTTTAAGCGGAATACGTCCGGGTGCAACGTACAGATCACTCATAAACTCGTAACATTATTAATAGTGTCAATATATTTTTTTATATTCCATAACTTCGCAAGTACACATATAGTCTGATAATAAGACAAATAACATTAATATAAATAAAGCAAATACTATTCATTGAAATAATCCTAAGGCATAACTAGTTTTCTTGTCCTGGCACTTCATCGTATCAACCTGCAGCACGTGAAAAAAAATATATTTTGTCAACAACACATGTTGGTGAGTTTTCATAATTTTTTGCGTATACATACATATATATATATATAAAACTCACGATTCAACAATCGTCATGCAATAAATATTCAAGCGTAAAGTAAATGAAATCAAATAGTGTCGTCCTCCCGTTCATTTAGCCGAAGCCATTGAAGTCGGGGAAATGAGAACCACCTTACGTAAACAACCGAAGTCGTAACATTAGACGGCGCGAGTGCGTCCCTTCGGACCCTCCCACTATGTGTTTGCGTACTTCCACCATTAAAACAATAAACACGTTGCAAACAAGTTCACGTATAATCATAAACAATATGCACGAATAATATTAACATGTACGATATAAATGAATCGGTTTGTAAACAAGCGCATAACGAACGAAAGAAAAATTTGTGACATGCTACACCCCAAAACATTATAAAGCGTTAAAAATGGGGTTATGAAGAACGCACCTCGAAATCGAAGACAAACTTGTAATAAAAGTAGAAAGTACAATAATGAAACTGAAGCAACCGAAAGTACTTTAAAGAATCTGAAACGAGTGAATTTCTTGAACTATAAAATAAATACAAATATTTAAAGACCAAAATATCGGGATTAATAAAGTTAATTATTGTATAATTTGTTGGGAATATATAATGCTGTATTTTAATTTTTACTAATTTTAAGGCATTTGAATATTTTAATAATATTTTATGTTTTTAACGGTTTAATAATATTTTAATATTAGTTGATTAATATCTTTACGTAAATATGAGAAATATGGTATTTGCTAAGCATGGGTTAACGAATTATAAAGTTTATCAAAATAAAGTTAGCGAATTATAAATTTATTTTTAAGGTATGACGAAAAGAAATCATAATATAATATTATTTAAATGTTGTTTCAACTAGTTACTTATGACTAAATATGAGAATTCTATCATGTTTATGAAGCTTGAATTTTAATGATATGATTTTTATAGTTTTTTTGTGTTTTATAAAGTTTAGCGAAAAGAATACTAATATTAACGGGTTTTTCTTTACGAAATATTTCGAATATGAAAAAGTTGGGTTTTTGGACGAAATTTGGTAAACTTGAATTTTTAAATAATTTTATTTATATTAAAACAATTTTATTTGATTTATTATGATTTTTTAATAATTTAATATATATATTAAATGGGTTTAAATTTAAAAGATAAAGACTAAAAAAAATCAATAAAATTTATGAGCTGACCCGGGTTTTTTGATCCATACAAACCCAACTTAACTAACTGAGCTAACCTTATAACTTGTTTTAAAATGAAAAAGAATATATTTAATATAATATTCAAGTTCATCTTCTCCATTATAAACCCTAGATTCAATTAACGAAAACGGCTCCATGTTTGTTAATTCTATGTTAGAGGTTTTATTAAATGGTTAAAAACTAAATAAAAACATATATTAATTACCCAGAATAATGGAGATTTGATGATGAACACGAGCTTGCCGGAAAATATTCTTGGTCGATCAAATTAACAATTTTTAAGAGTATATTAGTGACTTTAGAGATTATAACTGTGTTTAGTTGAATGTTAGGATGCTATTTATAATCACAATTGGATCGTATAGCGTTATTTCGTATTAATTACGCTTGGCCGGAAATCCGGCGGGTATCGCGGCTAATTCCGTTAAGATTAAGATGTTATAACGTAGTATAATCTTATAATAATGATTTCCGTTATAGTCCAAAGTTAATACTCGAACAATATTGATTTAGGAACGAGATTGGTGGGATAACGGGGCTTGCCGGCGCTGTTTTCTGGCGGCCGGAAAGCATGGACGTGAAAATAGGGTTTAGGGAGGTGGGCTGGGATATTTTTATTATAATATTAATAATTTAAATGAATTTTACACTTTGGCCCCTTCAAGTTTCAAGTTTCTTTTAACTCAAGATTAACAATATATTTACACTTTGAACCTTGAACTTTCAGATTATATTAAAACAGAAATTGAGTTAATATTTACCCTTTAAGCCTAAATTTTTGGAAAGTGTTTAATAATGTAATAAAGTTATATTGCTTGGTTAACTTTCGAATTAAACTCGTATAGCATGCGAATCGATTAGATATTTGAAAACCTTAAATCCTGAGGTTTCGTTAGTTGATCTAAAATAATGAAAGAAAATGAACGAACATTGGATGTCAATCATTGAGAATGTATCATTAATGATAAAATGATAAATAAAATATGCCCAAACAACAAGCCCGTCAGTTTAATGAATTCAAATCCGAATATCATATAAAACGAACATTGAGAACATCATAGTATATATATTATATTTATAAACAAAACCGAAAAATTTAAAATGGGTCGGGTTTTCGGGTTTGAAAAGTAATGAATGTTACATAGCTAAATCAAGAATTTTATTTTTTTTGTGAAACCGGCATGATAAAATCAGAATTTTGGTTTTTTTACTTTTTTATTTTCGTGTTTTTTTTTGTTTTATAATTTTTTTTTATTTTTGGTTTTTTGTGGTCAAAAATGGTTCTTATTGTTCTCAACTCCCAAAAGTTCTCGCATGATCCTGATCAAATATATATATATATACTAGATTTTATCTCCCGTATTACGGGGGTTGTTTTACATTATTCGTTTTTAATATTTATATATGTATATTTGGATTTTAATTTTATTTATTATAAGAAAATTAATAATTAATATACTTGAGGTTTGATGATGAAATGGTTTCACAAATAAATGATATGTTATAATTCGGCTTAAAAGCTATATAGGTTTGGTGATACCCATTACCCGTTTATTTTCTATATTATAAAATTGTTTCTTAATTATAAATAATATCTTTTTTAAAATAAAATAGGATATTAATTTTTAGCATATCCCTATTTAATAGGATTTTCATATCAAATATTTGATGAGATTAATTTTTATTATAATGAGATGTTATAGCCCGTTTAAGAGCTATCTGGGTTTAGTGAGACCTTTACCCGTGAATTCGGATCAAATGCCTGAGAAGCCTTCATTTACAAATAAAGAAATCTGATGGCTTGAGAGAATGGTTGTTTTACATTTTCGTTTTTTTAATATTTATCTTTTGGATTTTAATTTTTTTTATTGTAAGAAAGTTAATAATATACTTAGGGTTTGATGATGAAAAAGATTCATAAGCAAATGATATGTTATAACCCGTTTAAAAACTATATGAATTTGGTGACCTATGACCCACTTATGTTTTTTACTATAAAATTGTTTATTAATTATAAATAATATATTTTGCTTTTTAAATTGGATATTAAATTTAGTATATCCCTATTTTATAGGATTTTCATATCAAATAATTGGTAAGATTAATTTTTAATTTAATGAGATGTTATAACCCATTTAAGAGCTATCTGGTTTTGGTAAGATCCATACCCATTAATTTGGGTTAAATCAATGAGAGGTCTTCATTTAAAAATTAAGCAATTTGGTGGCTTCCAAAAAAGGGGGGAGCGACCAAATCGTGACACGTAGGATTTTAGAGGTTTCGTTTATAAATATTATAGATATGTATATATATACTAGCAGAAGCCCACGCGATATAGCGGCAAAAATTTAGCAACACGATAATTGTTTTCAGTTGGTTTATCAATCCTCTAAGTAATATATAGTAATTTTGTTAGTTTTCTTCTTCGTAAGATGTGTAACTGATCCTAACCCTAAATCGATTAGGATTAGAACTGAACCTGGTCATTGGTAAAGCGGTCAAAATAGGGTCATAGTGGAACCCATTCGGGTTTGAACCTAAGTTCAAGGGGCATGCAATGTTTTAAAAACTGGTTTTTTACTCGTATCGGTATTAAAAAAAATAATTCAAAAGCACTAAATTTAAAAAAAAAACAGTCCTAAAGTTTACACGTTTGATGTTAATTGTTGGGTTATAAGTAATTTTGATAAAATATGAGCCGCAACTATCGAAAATTTCTCGGACTTAAAACCGGTTTGCCGGTAGAAACCGGTATTTTAGAAAAGACCGCCGGCACGATGTTTTAGTAAACCGGCCAAAAATACTGCGCTAAAAATACCGGTTTGCTATGCGAAATCCGATTTAACCGGTTCAATCGGCCGGTTTAAACAGGTTTTTAAAACACTGGGGGCATGAAACCCAAATTGATGAACCAGTCTTTTTCTACTCATCGAAATTTTAACCAAAAGAAGTGTATAATAAAGAAATCGTCTTTGATCTCGTAAAGAATATTTTCTCTAGAATACAATTATTTTGAATCCATGTAACTATTCTTAAAATAGTCTTAAAAACATTGTGATAAATTTTATTCGGTGACTGTTTTGGTTAAAAATTAAAGAAGAAATAATTGAACAAATTCGTTAAGTGAGGTAAAGTGTTCTTCAACAATGTGGTAAGTAATTGCGGTAAAAGTATAGGGTTGACACAACGATGTACGAGGAAAAATCATAGATCATGGTCTGGATCATTGGAAAAAACCTTGAGTGGGGAAAATTATCCAATACCTCAATTTATTAATAATGAAAAAGATATTATAGTTCGAGAGCAAGTGTTCATCGAAGCTAGTAGTTATAGAGAGTGTTCAGAATGTGTGATATGTGTGTTCTATAAATCAACAATGTCTCATTATATAGGAAAATATAATAACTAAGGCCTCCTACAAATCTGGAAACCCTAGCTGCCATGACCGTTGGTAGACTTATTCTTATCCCACATGCATTTCAACTGGGTATCGACTAGGTTTGTTTCGGTACCGGAATTAAACCCGACACATATAAAAAATGAAATCAAAATTTAAAAAATGAAAAACAAAATATATCGCATGTTAAAAGAATTCATGTTTAAATGAAAACAAAATGACATATAAACTGTTGGTGTGAAAAAACAATTAATAAATAATAAACAAAATAAGTAAAAAAATAACTAGTATGCATATAAGAGTCAAAAAGGATGCTGGAGTCTTAAGTTTTACAAAAGACATCGAACCCGGGTACCCTGCTTGAGATGAAAGAAAAGAAGTTTGTGAGAAGGAAGTTTTTTACAACAATAGCACCAATGGACTGACTGAGTACATCTGATTTAGGACAGTTTTCGATTACTTAAATTTGGGTAAAAAAGAATAAAAAGAAACACCTGAACGAATTACTGCATCAATACATATATAAGATACGGATTTATTCCCATTCTTAACCAAAAAAACTTCTACTTCTCTGGCACCAAAAACTAATCGTCTAACTTCTCTCCATAACCATATCGTTCATCTTGATCAGGACCAAGTACGAGTTTCAATTCTTCTGTTACGATGTTCAATATCTTAATTCTTTTTCATATACGCACAAGTTGTTCATCTTCAATTTGCATAGGATTATTATATGGTATCCACAAGTTTGATTGTAATCATATGAAAGAAAACTTAATCAACATATGCATCATATCATACTTGTATTTGATAATAATGTTGTACAATGCCTAAACCGTGTGTGATAGTGAAGTCAAACTAGGTACATATTTTATTCTGGTACGGATGGTTGGATGCTATCCGGTCAGGTGGGTATAGTTTATTCAATATGGGATATGGTTTATTTGGGTATTTGGGTAGATTTTACATGAGGTTCAAAAGCTAATATTTGATAGGGATATTACTGCCATTTTTCTATCTAAAAGACACGCATACAATGCTAAGGACAAAATCATATATTCGGGTACGGGTTTATTCAAGCAACGTGCTTATTTGGGTATCGGCGAGATCAGATCAGATGGCTTTATTTTGGGTACACAGTGACATGTTTATTCAAATAAAGCTAACCAAAACCACTTTTTAAACCACCCGTAATGAAATCAGAAACACTAAATAAATGAAATATAAGTCAGCCTTTTGTTCTAATTCAATACTACTCCCCAAATTTCCCATTTGCCCATATGTTACATCTTTGATCTGTAGCAAAACAGTTAACTTTTTCATTACTGTTTTTTGGACAGTTGACCTTTTCAAGTCAACATCTTTACTTTAAACAAAAATTGCAACTTAAATTATGCTTCGACACTTACTTTATTCTTGCAATTAGAGGCTTAAAAAATACAAATTGTGCCTGTCTATCAAAATCACAATCATTTTGATTATGAGTTTGTTTATTATCAATAATAAGTTGCCTTTCTATTCCATTAGTTTTGTTGAATAACCTGAATCAGCCGTTTTGAAAGTAGATGGGTTGTAACTGATTTTAATGCTTTTGAACATTTTGAAGGTCCAGTTCATCTCGGCTAATGTTAGGATTAAACGCACACACGAACTGAACACACACGCGAAAGCAATAAACAAACACAAGGATTTAACGTGGTTCGGTCTAAACTGACCTACGTCCACGGGTGGCAACTAGGTATTCTTAATTGAGTGACAAGAGATTACAAGTACATATCGTTGTTTAAATAGAGACTGAACTAGGGTCGGTAAATTATTGAACAAGAAATCTAAACCGGGCTGGGCTTGGGCCCGGCCGCCGGCACCCGTCTCCTCTTTTGACTTCATATAATAAACCGAGCCTACACCAAAAGGCCTACGAATCCCAACAATCTCCCACTCGGAGGCCTTGAGCACTCGTCTGCACTCCTGATCGTACTTCTGTAATTGGAACATTAAACATCTTCTAGTTGCCACATCCTTCTCATCAATGAACCTGAAGGCCTGTTGAAGCTCCCGAAGCTCCAGCGTATCAGTCACGGCAAAAACTGCCCCTGACCCGTTCTCTGTCCCTACCGGCTCCCACTGTAACGAACTACCGGATCCTGAGATAACCTGAGAACAAACACTCTCCATATTCAGCAAGTAATTCACTGGAGAGATTTTTACAGCTGGAATACTGGTTTCTTAATCCACTGTCGACCTGGAACTGTAACTGAAACACGTCCTGTGCTCCCACTGTCACGATGTCCCCCAACTGATTTAACCTTCCTAGCTTGTTCATCCTGAATCTTCACTTTGGCTCTGGGTTTGTAACTTGCAAAACGAACCTTCTTCTGCCCACGAGATTCTGTGAACCGGATTTTGTCTTTTACCAAAACTGGATCCACTCCTTTTGGTGACATATCGACCATATACAACTAACCCATTTTCTTGCCACGAGCAACCACGAGATTCCCTTTGACTACCTTCCACTGCCCATTCCCGAACTTAACATCATGCCCCTGGTCATCCAACTACCCAACTGAAATCAAGCGTTTCTTCAAACCTGGAATAACCCTCACATATTTCAAAGTCCAAGAACTACCGGCTGAAGTTATCAAATCAACATCTCCCATACCCATAACCTCTAGAATATCATCGTTAGCTAGTCGAACCTTTCCAAAATCCCCAAATTTAAGATTCTTCATCGTTTCACTACCGTAAGTGGCATGAAACGATGCACCAGAATCCATCACCCAAGCATCAACATTACTCTCAACACTGCAAACCAAAGCCTCATCACTAGTGACCTCATCATCTGTGTCATCTTCTGTAACATTCACCTCTTTCTTACCATTCGGACACTGATTCCTGAAGTGTCCTTTCTCTTTACAACCCCAACATTCAATATCTTTATGAGTCTTATACTGACTCCTCTTCCTGCTCCCACTACCTAGTTGTTTTCCCCTACCTTTACCTTCTGTGACTAACATATTGCCTGATGATTCACCTAAACTTTTGTGTCTTGAATCTTCTCCCGGAATCAGGTCCCGAATCCCATCAAAGGTAATTTTTGTAGACGCAATACAAACCGCAGTCACTGTTTGTGACCAACTGTCGGGCAAAGAGGATAATAACAATAGGCCTTGAACTTCATCATCAAACTTAATGTTAACTGACACTAAGCGGGACAGAATCGAATTAAGATTATTGATATGCGTTGTAACTGACCCACCCTCTTTCATTCTTGTTGTCACTAGCTCTCGGATAAGATAAACCTTATTTGCTGCCAAAGGCTTCTCATACATGTTAGATAGTGCCTCCATCATACCACGGGCTGTGGTTTCTTTCATGATGTTAAACGCCACATCTTCTGACAACGACAATGTAATACAAGCCCTAGCCTTCTTGTCTAACTTCTTCCAATCTGCTTCTGACAACTTTTCTGGTTTTTCATCCTCAAGCACTACATCCAAGTCTTTCTGACAAAGTAGCGCCTCAATCTGCATCTTCCACCAACCAAACTTCTACCCATCAAACTTCTGTATCGAAACCTTTCCGTCTTCTGCCATGACAATGACTAAAACGAAAACGTAGACAAAAACAGAGACAGTCACAACAATGGCATGGGCCTAAACTTAACGACTTTTCTACTGAACTCTGCCAAACAATCAACCTTTTTTAATCGCAATGGAATAACGAAATAAAAAATCAAAGACTGAAACTTTAAACCGAAACGATAAAACCCGACAAATGCGATTGGCACTGGTTATCCGTTTCTTTAATCGATTTCCTCTGATTCGACGACTGCACTTCAACAAAAAAGGATCTTGATTCGACTATGTATGTCTTGGCTAAACTGCCAAAAACCCACTATGCATTAACACACCACCTTTAAAATTATCTTTGATTTTAAAGACCCACAAGAGACAAAAAAAATAAAGGAAATAACCAACTATTTCTCCTTTTCTTCTTCTTCTTTAGTGGAGCACAACAAAAAAATCAAAATAATAATTATCAAGCCTAATAATATTGATTTTATGTCAAAAAGTTTGCTCTGGTCAAAAAGGATTATTGTGGTCAATGCTTTTCTCCACAAACCTTATCATTCTAACCCAAAAAATTACAAAAAGGATTATTGTGGTCTTGGTTTAAAAAAGCGCGCTTAAGATGAGGTGAGGTGAAAAGCGACACAAGGCGAGCACTTCAACGCTTTTGCCTACCCAAGGCGAAGCTTGTGCAAAAAGCAAACGCTTTTTGCGCTTTTGTGCGAAGCGAAAAAGCGAGGAGGCGAAGGCTTTATGTATAAAAAGCGACCAGTTAGCCTATTTTCAACCTAACCTTTAAAATTAGCCATTTCTAGACTTTTCACATTTGACAATAAACTTATAAAAGCTGAAACACTTTTAAGTTGTGTTCTTTTGGAAACACTTTCGAGTAATTTGGTACTCGATAACTTGTTTTTATGCTACTTTTATATTTTGAACGATTAATGTGGTACTCAAAAAATTGTTCTACACTACTTTTGAAATTTTGGAATATATATATATATATATATATATATATATATATATATATATGTTGATGTTTTAGACGTTTAATATATATTATAATGTGGTTTGTATATAATATATGGCTTATAAATAATTAAATATTTTTTAAAATATGGCCGCTTCGTGTTCAAAAGGCGTTCACTTTTGCGCTTTTCGCTTTTCGCCTCGGCCAAGGTTGTAAAAGCGTTAGGTGGTCCTAGGCGGTCGACTGAGGAGTTGCGAGTACTCGGGAGTAGTCGGGGATTACTCGAAAAATACCTAAGGAGTACTCGGCCGAGGCGGGGAGTACTCGATCTAGGCGTGGAGTAATCGGGGAGTACTCGGCCGCCTACTCGGGAGTTTTACAACATTTTCTTCGGCTGAGGACCTCTTAGCTTTTGTTCGCCTCACGCTTTTTTAATCCAAGATTGTGGTTAGTGCTTTTCTCCACAAACCTTATCCTTCTAACCCAAAAAATTAACCACACGACTTCTGGACACAAAATCAATAAGACGCAGCACTCAAGTAACAACCAAAAAAATACCGATCGATTCTAACCAGACTAATCAAGAACCAGCAAGAAGACATTGGCGAGACTGCCGATATTTCTCTCTCTGACCGGCTATTCTTCTAATGGCGACACTAGCGATGATACACGGTGGTGATGCGGTGGTTATAGCTTTCTAACAGAACCAACAACCAACAAAAAGCGCAGATCGGCGGGCTGGGTTTAGTAGAGGCGAAACGACGGCGTAAACCCTAACGGCGATCGGAAAACCGTATGCGGCGGCGGAACCCTAGCGCAGTAGGGTGGCGGTGGTTGGATGGTTTGGCGGCGACTCGGCTGGTTCCCGTGTTCTCCGTGTGATCCGAACCTAAGCTCTTGATACCACTTGTTAGGATTAAACACACACACGAACTGAACACACACGCGAAAGCAATAAACGAACACGAGGATTTAACGTGGTTCGGTCTAAACTGACCTACGTCCACGCGTGGCAACTAGGTATTCTTTATTGAGTGACAAGAGATTACAAGTGCATATCGTTGTTTAAATAGAGACTGAACTAGGGTTGGTAAATTATTGAACAAGAAATCTAAACCGGGCTGGGCTTGGGCCCAGCCGCCCGCACCTGTCTCCTCTTTTGACTTCATCTAATAAACCGAGCCTACACCAAAAGGCCTATGAAACCCAACAACTAATGGTGTGAGAAATGAGTACTTTACAAAATCAACACTTCCACCAAGCTTTAGGCATTGACAGTTTCCTCGTTTATACAAAAAACTCATTACAGGTATTTGAATTCTAAAAACTCACAAAAACAAACCCCAAATAAACAGGCTTAGCTTAGTTTAATTAAACAGGTTAAATATGAATATCACTCGTTTAGAATTGGGTACGCCTAAAGGAAATAATTTGTAAACATAACTAATTAAAACAGGAGAGACTGACATGATTGATAAACCAAACACATTGGACCAGGTCCAAACGAGTTTATCTTACCAGGTCTAAAATTATGTTTACTTAAAAACCAAATAATATTTTTTTTTGTTTTAATAAATGGTTTATCTATGTTTGTCGCCAACCAGGACTTCGGAATGACGTTTGATAAGAGATGGACTAAAATCACTAATAAGGCAGATCCAACATTCATTAAAGGAGCGATAGCTTTTGCGGATTGGGCTAAAAGATACGCTGATGGTGAAAGTAAGATACATTGTCCATGTAGAAAATGCGTTAATGCAAGAAGACATGATCCGTCAGTTATTTCTAAGCATATCATACATAATGGTTTTGAACCGACATATAATGTATGGATATGACACGGTGAACATCTACCAATGAAACAGATGGAACAGACAGTGAGTGCGATGAAAGTTAAAACGATTCAAATGACAGTGTCAAGGAGTTACTTAATGACGCATTTCCTACATGTGGCGAAACCGAAGCTGAAAATTTCAGGAAAGTAAGATACATTGTCCATGTAAAAAATGCGTTAATGCAAGAAGACATGATCCGTCAGTTGTTTCTAAGCATATCATACATAATGGCTTTGAACCGACATATAATGTATGGATATGTCACGGTGAACATCTACCAATGAAACAGATGGAACAGACATTGAGTGCGATGAAAGTGAAAACGATTCAAATGACAGTGTCGAGGAGTTACTTAATGACGCATTTCATACATGTGGCGAAACTGAAGCTGAAAATTTCAGGAATGTAAGATACATTATCCATGTAGAAAATGCGTTAATGCAAAAAGACATGATCCGTTAGTTGTTTCTAAGCATATCATACATAATGGTTTTGAACCGACATATAATGTACGGATATGTCACGGTGAACATCTACCAATGAAACAGATGGAACAGACAGTGAGTGCGATGAAAGTGAAAACGATTCAAATGACAGTGTCGAGGAGTTACTTAATGACGCATTTCCTACATGTGGCGAAACCGAAGCTGAAAATTTCAGGAAAGTAAGATACATTGTCCATATAGAAAATGCGTTAATGCAAGAAGACATGATCCGTCAGTTGTTTCTAAGCATATCATACATAATGGTTTTGAACCGACATATAATGTATGGATATATCAAGGTGAACATCTACCAATGAAACAGATGGAACAGACAGTGAGTGCGATGAAAGTGAAAACGATTCATGGCTCTGATCCCTCGAACAGACAGTGAGTGCGATGGAACAGTCAGTTGTTTCTAAGCATTTCTAGTCTTTTCTTTTACAGTTCGAGTCCAAGCATTCGGGAATGCTCGGATCCCTCGAACCATGGCTCTGATACCAACTTGTAAGACCCCGAATCCCGGGAATCCTACAATTGGTAATTACATCCACAAATTCACAAAAATTTAAAACCAAACGATTCTTTGTATTTAAAACAAGTTCAGAGTAAATAACAGCGGAAAAGTTTAAGTATTAAAAATCCCAAAACACGGGTACATGTGTCCAAAATCAATTCTATATAAAATATTCGTTTTATTTGAAATCTTCATCTCATTAAAATCGTTTCAGAGTAGTAAATAGCGGAATAGATAACATCAAAATTCCCAAAACCCGGGAAAGTGACCCAAAACCAAATTTTAAATGCTTATAGTGATAAATTAAAAGAAACAGTTTGCATTATTAATTATTCGACTAGATGTGCCTTCAACCGTCCGAGTAGTCTCTAGCACGTCCAAGCGGAAATCTCTAATCCTCAACCTGAAAGTCCATCTAACATACACACAAAGTCAGCTTGGGCTGAGTGAGTTCAAGTTTTCATAAACAATAATTCATACTTTATTTCAAAGCTATAGTTATACACAATAGAGAAGGTATAAATAAAATAAATTATATATAATTCATCAAGTAATACAATCATTGTCGAACACACGTACACGGGCCTCCCCACCCCGAGTCAAGACTCGAGTAATATATTTGACCCGGACGCGGTAAGACCTAAGCATGTGACACGAGCCTCCCCACCACGAGTCAAACCCGAGTAATATATTTGACTCGGTCACAGCTTATACATCCAAGCACGAGATACGGGCCTCCTCACCCCAGGTCTTCCCCAAGTAATATATTTGACCCGATCCCGGCTCATACATCCAAGCACGTGATACGGGCCTCCTCACCCCGGGTCTTCCCAAAGTAATATATTTGACCCGATCACGGCTCAACATCAGGGTCGAGCAAACGTACAACCCAAACACGTAACATCACTGCATGCAAACACAAAGTAGGCATACACAACATCAGTAGTCGAAACGACTACAACATTGCCAAATATAGGCCAAGCAATAATGTATATACATATATATATATTTAACATCCCAAGGCCTACCATTCCTAGCAAGCCTATATAAATTTGTTTAAAAACATTTCAAGAGTTTAAATATCAAAATGGGATTATAAAACATTCCAAGAGTTTAAATATAAAAACGAGATTATAAGACATTCCAAGAGTTTAAATATAAAAAAAACGGGATTATAAAACATTCTAAGAGTTTAAATATAAAAATAGGATTATAAAACATTCACAGAGTTTAAATATAAAAACGGGATTATAAAACATTCCAAGAGTTTACATATAAAAATGGGATAATAAAACATTCTAAGAGTTTAAATATAAAAATGGGATTATAAAACATTCACTGAGTTTAAATATAAAAACGGGATTATAAAACATTCCAAGATTTACATATAAAAACGGGATTATAAAACATTCTAAGAGTTTAAATATAAAAATGGAATTATAAAACATTCCCAGAGTTTAAATATAAAAACGGGATTATAAAACATTCTAAGAGTTTAAATATAAAATGAGATTATAAAACATTCCCAGAGTTTAAATATAAAAACGGGATTATAAAACATTCTAAGAGTTTAAATATAATACGGGATACAAACAGTTAGGCCATCATCAACACTAAGTATTCATACTTAGACATCTATATACATCCATATATTTATATCCCTATAAATACCGTCCAAATAATAGCATCAGGGTCGAGCACACGTACAACCCAAACAGGTAACATCTTATCCAAGTAATAACATCAGGGTCGAGCACACGTACAACCCAAACACGTAACATCTCATCCAAGTAATAACATCAAGGTCGAGCACACGTACAACCCAACACTTAACATCAGTGCATGCAAACACAAATAGGTCTACTCATATTCAATTACTGCCAAGTCCACTAACATCCTCGAGTCTAGACCATCAATAATGTATGTAACCTTAAGGACACAAGACCATGAACGAGTCTAAAATATCCTAAGGCATATAAAATAATTCAAATATAGCTTTCAAAATGCACCATCACGAGTAAGACCATGTAAAAATATTCAATTCACTGTGACGAGTAAAATCGTTTAAAATTGTATTTCGGTGTGTATGCTAGCCCAAAACGTAAAAGAGTAAAAAGGGCATCATGAACTCACCTGGAATCGATCGAACGCCTGCAACGAGCTAGAAAATCCCTAAATGCACACTCACAAGTAAGGGCCTGTAAATTATACACAACGTGTTACTAAACTAGACTGTAAGAACACTCTAGCCTAATGGGCCGTTCAAGCCCAACAACTTGGTCCAAGGCCCAACACTTTGGCCCAAGGCCCAACAACTTGGCCCAAGGCCCAACATTTGGCCCAAGTCCCAATACTTTGGCCCAAGGCCCAACCACTTGGCACAAGGCCCAACACTTGGCCTAAGGCCCAACGATAATCAAATTGGGTCGAATGCGCGCGAAATAAACCATAAAAGCATTTGTTAAACGAATCAGCCCCGAATGGACCAAATTCCATTTTAAATCTTTTCATTCATCAAGATTATGTCACCCGAGTTGATAGGGATGACGGTTCCTTTTTACAACTCTTACTTTAACGTTTAAACGAAAATTCGCGCACCGCCGACTCGATTTACGAAGCACTAACCCCAACAGCCCCGTGCATCAAAAATAAAATTTTCCCACAGCCCTTAAACCCCCCGAGGGCTGTACAAACTGATTCGGTCAGTCATCCGATCGTTTAACGTATCAAACTCAACAATTGCCAATCCTACACCCGATAAACCCTAGTTTTCGAACTAAAATCGATTGACCGACCTAAACACCTCCATTGGCCAAGAAATTTTAGTATGTTGTAAGTGACATACCTAAGAATATGACGGAGTACGAACTTCAATTATAACAGCCCCGAAAGATGCGAGAAAGGGCAGCCACCGGTTAAGCCTAAAACGAACTTATTGATCAATACGAATATAACATGCAGATTTTAGCATGCAAAGATGTATTTTATTACATAGGAAAACCATGGAATTAAATTATTAAATTTTTACCAGTATTATATAAATATCTTAAGTTTATAAAAATATTTTTATTATATTTTTCTAGTGGACACAAAAATCATAAAAATTCTTCTAACACAAAAAGGTATGTGCAGGTATTTCAGCTGCGCAACAAAATGGTTTTATTTTTATAAAATTCATTACCTAGCCAAATTAAACTATTCCAATTGAGTTTGGTTCCTAACTCAAAATATTAACTTCCAGAAGTGGAACCAACTAATTTAGACTTGTCGAAAAAAGGTTATGATGTCGGGAAGATGGACCAGAATCCGTCGTCCCACATCAGGTTTGACACTCGATTTTATAAAATCATAAAAACTATTCAAATCTCGTCCAAAAATTACGTATTATACCTTTCTGGAAACTAGAGTCAAATTAGAACATCATGGAATCAAGAATCGACCAAAAACATTGGATTAACATCGCGTTACAGACCCTACAATAAACGTATACGAATCTGTCAGCAAGCTGTTATCATCAAAACTCAATCTTAACGACCAATAGCGCGTTCATATGATCAATTAAGGTGTAAAAGACATGGAGAATCATAAAACCGACCTTGAATTGAAGTTTTCACGGCTGAAACTTGGCTAGGCAGAAGAAAAACGAGTAGGGGGGGTCCAGGTCCGACGGCTGCAAATAGGTTTAGGGTTTGAGTTTTCTTTTGTTTTATGATATAAAATAGTTACATCCAAGTCCCTCCAAAATGAAGTATGTAGCAACTTGGGTGGAAAGTTAAGTGAGAACGTTTACGAGGCTTACGAGGTTTGCAAGGAGCTCCCGGGAGAATGCCGGGTCAAGCCCGAAAAGTGTACATAACACTACAAGATTAAACCTTTTGTCGGAAATTAACGGGCGTTACACATATCATACATAATGGTTTTGAACCGACATATAATGTATGGATATGTCACGGTGAACATCTACCAATGAAACAGATGGAACAGACAGTGAGTGCGATGAAAGTGAAAACGATTCAAATGACAGTGTCGAGGAGTTACTTAATGACGCATTTCCTACATGTGGCGAAACCGAAGCTGAAAATTTCAGGAAAGTAAGATACATTGTCCATGTAGAAAATGCGTTAATGCAAGAAGACATGATCCGTCAGTTGTTTCTAAGCATATCATACATAATGGTTTTGAACCGACATATAATGTATGGATATGTCACGGTGAACATCTACCAATGAAACAGATGGAACAGACAGTGAGTGCGATGAAAGTGAAAACGATTCAAATGACAGTGTCGAGGAGTTACTTAATGACGCATTTCCTACATGTGGCGAAACCGAAGCTGAAAATTTCAGGAAAGTAAGATACATTGTCCATGTAGAAAATGCGTTAATGCAAGAAGACATGATCCGTCAGTTGTTTCTAAGCATATCATACATAATGGTTTTGAACCGACATATAATGTATGGATATGTCACGGTGAACATCTACCAATGAAACAGATGGAACAGACAGTGAGTGCGATGAAAGTGAAAACGATTCAAATGACAGTGTCGAGGAGTTACTTAATGACGCATTTTCTACATGTGGCGAAACCGAAGCTGAAAATTTCAGGAACGATGCTGATCAACGTAATAACCCAAATGTGGAGAAGTTATTTATCGATATGGAGAAGCCTTTATGCCCGGGGTATGAAGAGTTTTTTGGAGTAGGATTTTTACTTGAGTTGATGAATGTGAAGTTAACCTGTAAAATGACAAATGTGTCAATGGATTGATTCTGAATTTATTTAGCCAAGCTTACAAGGATGCAAACTTGCCAAGGAACCATTATGAGGCAAAAAAGTATTTACGCACTCTTGGATTGGGATACGAATCTATCCATGCTTGTAAACATGATTGCGCATTATTTTGGAAAAATATGCAGAATTACAAAATTGTCCAGTTTGTAGCAGTGGTCGTTATGAAGAAAATAGTAAGGGGAAGAAGAAACGGTAAAAATCTTGCGTTACTTTCCCGTCACAAGTAGGCTTAAACACTTAAATGCCTCAAGACACACTGCAAAGAAAATGTTGTGGCACAATCAACAAAGAAACAAAGAAGAGGGGGTTCTTAGGCATCCGACAGACGGACAAGAATGAAAACACTTTGATACAGTGTTTCCCAGTTTTGCAAATGATCCTCGAAATGTTCGCTTGGGGCTTGACAGTGATGATTTTAATCCTTTTGTGGGCAATGAATCTCTCCTATAGTATGTGGCCTGTTGTGCTCATATCATACAATTTGCCACCTTGGAAGTCTATGGTTGATGCTTCATTTATGCTATCATTGTTGATTCCAAGAAGAGATTCACCAGGAAAGGATACTGATGTATTTTTGCGTCCACTCGTAGATGAGCTGAAACTTTTATGGGAAAAGGGTGTTGAAACATATGATTGCGAATCAAAACAAAGATTCAACATGCGTGCTGCACTACTATGGACAATCAATGATTTTTCTGCTTATGGTTACTTGTATGGATGGAGCACGAGTGGATACAAGGCATGTCCGATATGCAATGAATATGGGTGCAGCATACATACACGAAATAAAATAGCATATGTAGGTCATAGGCGATTTCTCCCACAAGATCACGCTTGGAGGAAAGCACGAGATTTTAATGGACATAGAGAGACTAGGCTTGCACCTAAACCAGTCAACGGAGATGATTGCTTACGTCAGTTGAAAGAGCTCCCTATCCATCCTCATGGAAAACATCTGTCTCATTGCGAAAAAAAAAGAAAACGATATCCACATGTTTTAAACTGGTCAAAGAAAAGCATCTTCTTCGAACTCCCATATTGGTCCAAGTTGTTAATTCGTCACAACATTGATGTAATGCATGTTGAAAACAATGTGTGTGAAAATGTGTTAGCAACCTTGTTAAACATAGAAGGAAAGACAAAAGACACTGAAAAAGCTCGACGACATTTGAAAGATATGAACATACGTAAGGATCTTCACTTGGTGATGAAGAATGATCATTTGGTTAAACCACATGCTTCTTATGTTTTAACTCGAAAGGAGAAAAAATAGTTTTGTAATTTACTTAAGTCTGTACGTTTTCCAGACGGGTATGCGGGAAACTTAGCTAAAAATGTGATTGTTGAGCAAGGTAAGGTATATGGGCTTAAATCACATGATTGTCACGTCTTAATTCAACGCATAATTCCTATTGCAATTCGTCCATTTTTGACAAAACAAATTCGTGATGCGTTAGTTGAGTTATCTCGATTTTTCAAGAAACTTACTGAAATCACATTACACGTGAGGGAATTGAAAGTGTTGCAAGAAGAGATAGTTAAGATTTTGTACAAGCATGAGCGGATATTTCCCCCGTCATTTTTTACAGTTATGGTGCACTTTTGTGTGCATCTTCCTCAAGAGGCAATTTTAGGTGGACCAGTGCAATCAAGGTGGATATATCCGATCGAAAGATACCTTGGCCATTTAAAGAGATATGTTAGAAACAAAGCTAAACCTGAAGGCTGAATAGCAGAAGGTTATGTTGTTGAGAAGCTATAAATTTTTGTTCACATTATTTACAAGGTGTTGAATCAAAGTTGGATAAACGTGGCAGAAACGATGACAAAACCTCTAGTGATGCTTAAAGCTTTGCATTGGATATCTTTAGGATAATGGTCGAGGTATTGGGAAGAAAGAAGTTTATAACCTTCCTAGTATTCTTATAAAGAAAGCAATATGGTTTATCTTTAACAAGTGCCAGGAGGTTCAACCGTACTTAGAGTAAGTTTTTTTTATTTTATATATTTTTGGTTGTGAATTAGTATTAAGTGTCACATGTCAATAAACTTATATTTATGTACAAATGACAGAGAACTCTTACAGTTTTTACAAAGGCAATATCCTGAATCATCAGACATTTCCAGATGCAACGGTCTATATTCCCGGATTGGTTTGCAATACGGGTAACAATTTACTTTCTATTTACTTACTTTATATTTTGTCTTGCACCCTAATAGCACGATTATTATGTAAAAATTTAAGAACAGATTCGAGATGTGTATTCACTAAATCCATCCCAAATGAATGAAGAATTATATGGATTGTCTTGCCCTTCTGATATCGAGTTTTATCACAAAAGGGATACATAGTGAATGGCGTTAAAAATTTATAGTTAAGTCGAGAGATGATCACAGGAAAACACAAAATTGTGGACTTATGGTCCTTGGCGTTCATAATGATGTCGAAGACGATTATTACGGATATCATGATGAAGTCATTGAAATTTCATTTATAAGATGCTGCCGTGTTATTTTATTCAAGTGCACATGGTTTGATACTAATTGTCGAAGAAAACACGTGATACTTGAACCTCATTTCATAAGCATTGACACATCCCATAATGCTTATAAGGAATATCCTTTCATTTTGGCAAACCAGGCTAAACAAGTATTTTATATAAATGATGCACTTAAACAAATTCACAATGGAAAATCATTGAAAGAATTGCCCACAGACACTTGTGGGATATTCCAGAATACAAGAATGCAGAAAAATTTCTTAGAAGAAGTCAACCTTCTCCATGAAGATATTATAGAAGAAATTACTGAAAATGTTGATGATCAGGGTTCTGATGGCAATACAGATGATTTTATTAATGATGAGATAACTGATTCTGATCATAGTGTGAAAGATTTTGGTTCAGAGTCACATCTGGGTGATTCGGACACTGAAAATTACAATAATGAGATTAATAGTGTTGAGTCAGACGATGATGATTTGTGATGGTCAGCAAATAAATTTCGTAAGTTTTGATTATTTAAGTTTCACAAATACTAGTTTTACATGAACACGTCCTATTTAACCTAGAAAAAAAAATTATTTAACTTTTTGTTAATATTACTACTTCAAAACTCAAACTTTACAAATTATTGTTATGTTTTATGCAATTATGTTTTAATTATTTAACCAACCAGACTATAATGTGTTTTCAAGTCTGTAATAAAGTTGGATTCCGAAGGTACTTATTTTAGAAGCTTGTGTTACTTAGCATTCACTAGTTATTGATATGATACTGCTGCAAGTTGATTTGGATGCTAATGAATGGTTTGTTTTCTTTATTTGTTAACCTTTGAACAGTTGCAATATTTAGCTGTAGGCGCTACTCACTTCTTGGTGTCAGTGTTTAAGTTGTTGTTTGGACTTGTATTTAGCAGGTGTCCTTTGCAGAATTGTAAGTTCATTTTAAAAGTATTGTCTATCTATTTATGCCTGTAAGGTGTGTGATGAAATGCTTGCAGTGTTCTTTCCTTTAGGTTGTAGATTTGTTTTAAATGCATTATGGTCTCGATATTTAAGTGGCTGTTTTGGATTATACTCAGATGGAGTGTATTTTGGTTATTTTTTTATAGCATTATGTGCTTGGGCAGTTCACTTTCTTTAATTGATTTAGATGTTACTGGTTCGCCTATAGTTTGATTTCTAATGTTTTAGTGGCTTTAGATGTCAAATAGAAGTTTTAAACATGTATGTTAGTTATAGTATAACCTTTGATATTGTGCGGAAGGTTCGTTTTGAGGAACGAGTCAATGCACGCCAAATGTTTGTTAAAATGTTATAAACGGGCGTTTTGACTAAATTTGATTGAGTAGGAGGTTTGATGGTAGATAAAGTTTGCATTAATGAGATGGATGAGTGCTATTTACTCTAGATGTAATAGAGGGATTCAACTTGGTACTGTAAGAAATATGGTGCTTAAATTTGTTGTTATTGCTCCTGAATTTTGGTGTAACTGGCTGATGAATATGGTGCTATTAAGTGCTGCAAATAGTCATGTAATATGGTGCTAATTAGTGCTGACATTGCTGAAATCTGGTGCTGTTAAGTGCTGCAAATAGTCTTGTAATATGCTGCTAATTAGTGCTGAAATCTAGCGCTGCTAGGTGCTGTAAATTGCTATAATATGCCATAAAATTGTGCTGTATTTTCTGTGAAACTACGCTGATTGTGAAGAATGTGAAACTTAAATGAATGTAAAGCCTAAGTACAATTTTAGTTGTTGAGTAGTAAAGTGGTAGTGTGGATTGAGTAGTAGTAACGATAAAATGTTGACCCTTTATAGTTGTGAAATAAGTCATTACATTGGCATATGACAAATTAAATGAACGAAATATGAGTTGAAATAATTAAGTTGCTAAAGGTAGTGAAGTATATCGCTATATGATGAAAAGAAGTTATGTGGTTAAAATGCGCATCAAAGAATAAAAAAAACAATAGATTCTCGTAATAAAGGCAGAAAACTCTTGTAATTGTTGGAGCTTAAATAACATACTTTGGATGTTGTTGCCAATAAGGTACATGGGGGCATAGTCACATAAATCGCTAGGAAAGCCACGATTTTCATATTGGATCGTTTTTTGTTCCCAAACGAAATCGCGAACGTTCCCAATGACATGAAATCATGATATGATTTGACTGGTTCGTCGTTCTAAATCGCTATTGGATACGAATCCAATTGACTGGTTTGGCGTTTCCAATTGACTCATTTGAAAATTGAATGGTTTAGGGATGATGCTTGCAATTTGATAGTGTTTTACGGTCTATGGGTATGTGATCACTTCACGAGATATTCCTAACACTTTGTAGGAGTTTGATAACAGTTATAATCATAAAATGGAGCTGCATCTGAGGGTTTGGGTTGTAATGGGAAGAACCCATAATGTGATTTTCGCAATGTTTTATTCAGATTTTAGTCAAGACTTTAAAAATCATATAAAATCAACCGAGTGTCCGTTTGGGACGTTCTTTATATGGTTGGAAAGATATTTGAGTCTATTACAATCTATCTTTGAACTTGAAAAGCTAAATAAAATGCAGAGTGGTCAAATGAGTCGATTTCAGTAGCTATGCAGTGCTGCACAAAAAAATAAATAAATAAAATAAGCTTTCTAATACAAGTAAAAGTAGACGTTTGAACATAAACGATTTAAACATAAATGGTTGTGTCAAGAAATCAGACTATATCTTCAAATTCTCCAAATATAACCATAATACAAACTCTATATGTTCTTATTATAAAGATTTGAAGAACAAAGATTACTTATATGATTGAGAAGAAATACAAGAACTCAATGTAACAGAATAATATCAGGTTTCATTCAAGATATGAAACCCTAACAGAGAGAATCGCCTAACCAATTTTTTGAGAGAAATAAGATTGACGACTAACTTCTTTTTCCAACTCTAAAAGCTTATATTCCAGCTGGTCTCTAAACTCCAGCCCATCAGCCCGTCTCCAGCCCATCAGCCCGATAGTCAACCGAAGTCTAATGGCCCAACTCATTTAAAACACCATCACATGAAAAAAAAATAAACAACCAAATATTAAACCAATATCATATAACTTAAGAATATAAATTGGATATAAAATTGACAATTAATCCACATCTTTTAACACCCCCCCTTTAATTTTAATATCCAAACACATTATATAACACAAGCTTTTTAACCATTTCATTATGCTGACTTACTGATAGTCCTTTCGTAAAAATGTCCACGGGTTGATTTTCAGATTTTATCGGAAGAGCCTTGACTACACCAACTGTAATTCTTTCACGCAAATAAAACAAATCAACCTCAAAATGTTTTGTTCTTTCATGAAATGCAGGATTAGCTGCTATTGACAACGCAACAGAGTTGTCACCAAATAACGATATAGGTAGCTTCACAACCACTTTAAACTCCTTCAACAGATTAATCAACCAAATAATCTCACCGGTACAAGAGCACATAGCCCTATACTCTGCTTCAGCCGAGGATCTGGACACTGTAAGTTGTTTTTTACTTTTGCAAGTAACAAGCGAGTTACCCAGAAAAACACAGAACCCAGTAACTGAGCGCCTAGTATCCAAACATTTAGCCCAGTCCGAGTCTGCATATGCTGTTAGCTCAAAAGAATCACCCTTCTTAAATAACACTCCTAGCCCAGGAGCCTTTTTCAAATATTTAAGAAGTCTCAAAGCAACTTTTAAATGAGCATTAGTGGGTGCATGCATATACTGGCTTAAAAACTGAACTGCATAACTAATATCAGGACGTGTATGGGAAAGATAAATCAACTTCCCAATTAATTTTTGATAGCCAGTTATATTACTTAAAACTAAACTATCACTAAGACATTGACTCATAACAATATGATTCTGTTCGATATGACTATTAACCGGTTTGCATCCAGTCATGCCATACTCGGCTAATAGTTCCAAACAGTATTTTCTTTAAGACAAACAAACACCATTATCATTTTTAACAACTTTAATTCCCAAAAAATATTTAAGAATTCCCAAATCTTTAATTAGGAAATTAGACTTGAGGGAATGTAAGGCCCCGAATCCTACAGTTGGTAATCATATCCAAAATTCACAAAAATTTAAAACCAAACCAATTCATCTTATTAAAATCGTTTCAGAGTACTAAACAGCGGAAAGTCAAAAACAGTTCATTCCATTAAAATAACCAATTTAGAGTATGATTCAGCGGAAAATCATAATTATTAAAACAAGTTCCCAAAACCCGGGAATTATGCCCAAAACCAATTGTCAATGTATTTGATAAAACTTTGAAAGAAAAATGTTCATTATTAAAACTTCCGACTGAGTATGCACTCCACCGTCCAAGTAGCTTCGAGCACGTCCAAGCGGTAAGCATCTTTCTCCCAACCTGAAACTCTCACTAATATACACACAAAGTCAGCTTGAGCTGAGTGAGTTCAAGTTTTAATAATTGCCATTTAAATAAATCATTCCAAGAGTTTTAAAATAAAACGGGATACAATAGTTAGGCCATCATCAACAATAAGTAGTCATACTTATATATCTATATAGTTATATCCCCATGCTTAACATCCAAGTAATAACATTAGGGTCGAGCACACGTACAACCCAAACACGTAATATCCAAGCAATAACATCAGGGTCGAGCACACATACAACCCAAACACGTATCATCTCATCTGATGGTAATCATGCCACACGAGCCTCCCCCCTTACGGGCTTTTCAGGGCCCACCACAGGATTTAAGAACCTGAGTAGTATAATTTGGCCCGGCCAAGATCACCATCCATCCGCATGCAAACACAAAGTAGTCATACGCAAACATCCTTAGTCGATAACGACTAATTAACATCGCCAATTATTGGCCATAAAATAACGCATGTATAAACAAGCGTATATATATATGTATATATATATATCATCCTAAATATATCATCATGAAAGTAAGCCTGTGGTCATAATGTAACACCTGCATACGCATTCATAAATATCATCTCATGACATACTTCAATACGAGTAAGCCTATATCCTTGAGTCTAGACCATAAGTAATGTCTATAACCTTATAAAATATATAACCATAAACGAGCCTCAAATATTCTAAGGCATGGAATATAATTTACCCATATTTTCATGAACCCACAAACACAATTAAGGCCATATAAAACCATCCAATTAGTTTAAACGAGTATAGTCGGATAAAATTGTAATATAATGTGTATGCTAGCCCAAAACGTGAAAAGAGTAAAAAGGGGCATCATAAACTCACCTGACACGAGGCACATAATCAGAACGGGCTAGAGGACCCTTAAGTACTCCCACAACTCAAAAGCCTGCCAGATTACGAACAATAATTACTAGTGGTACCGAATCGACTAGTTTACCCTACGAGATGTTCTAACATGGTTCGAGTTACCTAAAGCCTCGACCCCATCAAACTCAATCATAACAGCCTACGGGGCCTTACATTTACCAACACGACCCTTAGATACTCCCGGGAATAAAGAATTCCTAAATTACCCCCGGAAGCACTAGGTGATACTAACACGCGCGTTTAAGAGTTGTTTAGGCACTTAACATCCAAATCAACCCCATGTGGACCAAATTTAATAAAATCACAGCCAACAAGTCCACACGACTCTATACGAGTTGGATGGGTCGGTAACTCGCAAACACAACGCACCAACTATCAAATAAACGCGAATTTGCATTGTGCCGACCCGTTTGTTTGAGTAACCGACAACCAATTCAGCCCCAATACTTTACAAAAATCATTTTTCCACAGCCCGTATATCAAACCGAAGTTACAAAAACTGAATTGGTTGTTAGTTCTCTCAAACAACGCGCTAGACGCAACAATTGACAAACTAGACAACCGAAACCTAGTTTTCACTTCATCAACAATTGACCAATCTAACGAACGCCAAAAATTATGATACTAAAGTATGACATACAAGACATACCTAGGTAGATGATAGAGCAAGAACTTCAATTAAAACAGCCCCGAAAGGACCTCAATTGGTCAGCCACCGGTTAAGTCCAAAACCGAAAGAATTGATCAATGTCGAGAATAAGGAGCAAATTTTAGCATTAAAGGATGTATTTTATTACATAGGAAAACCATAGAAATAAATTATGAAATTTTTACCAGAGTTGTATAAATGTCTTAAGTTTATTAAAATATTTTTATTTTATTTTTCTAGTGCACATAAAAATCTTGAAAATTCCTCCAACGCAAAAGGGTATGTGCAACTATCTCAGTGCGCAACAGAATGGTTTTCTTTTTATAAAAATATTACCCAACCAAATTAAACGATTCAAATTGGGTTTGATTCCTAACTCAAAATATTAAGTTCCAGAAGTGGAACCAACCAATTTAGACTTGTCGAAAAAGAGTTATGATGTCGGGAAGACAGACCAGAATCCGTCATCCTGCATCAGCTTTGACACTCAATCTTATAAAATCATAAAAACCATTCAAATCTCATCCAAAAATTACATATTATACCTTTCTGGAAACTACACTCAAAGTAGAACAACATAGAAATGCGAATAGATCAAAAACAATAAATTTTCATTGAGTTACAGACCAAACAATAAACGAGTACGAATATGTCAGAAACTGTTATAATCAAAACTCAACCTTAACATGTTCAACCAAGGGTTTAATAGTGAAAAAGACTTGCATGGACGTTAGACTAACCTTGAATTGAAGTTTTTCACATAGAACTTGGCTGGAAAAAGAACAAAACGGGGTGGGGGCTGCTGTAGCTGGTCCGATTGGCTAAAGAGAGGAGGAGGGTGTTAGGGTTTTGTGATATAACATAAATGTTACATTCTGGCCCTCCTAATTGTGAATTTGAGATGACTTGAACCACAAACTACTTATATGGACTTTTACGAATTACCAGGAAGCCTCTCGAATTGGAAAATTTAATCCCGATTAACATGAAAACTTATATAGGCACATAAACCAATTAACGAAAATTTTCCGGGCGTTACAGGGAATTCTTAGTGGCCTCAATAGCGTTGACATCACTACAGGTTATAACAATATCATCAACATAAACAAGTAAGGCTATGAAAACAGAATTTTCAGATTTAATAAACAAAGAGTAATCACAAATAGACTGTACAAAACCCATTTTTAATAAAGCATCAACAAGTTTTTGGTTCCACATACGAGGGGCTTGCTTTAAGACATATAAGGATTTTAACAATTTACAAACTCTAGTATCCTCTTTTGTATAATACACATCAGGTAAAGTCATATACACATCTTCATGTAATTCTTCATATAAAAAAGCATTATTAACATCTAATTGAAAAAAAGGCCAATTGTTTTCAACAACTAAGCTAATAATACACCTAACAGTCACCATTTTGACAACAGGCGAAAACGTCTCATCAAAATCTATTCCTTCTCTTTGACTATAACCTTTAGCCACTAATCTGGCTTTATACCTATCAATTTCCCCATTTGCCTTATATTTTATTTTGTATATCCACTTACAGCCAATTGGCTTTCTATTGTTTGGTAACTCTACAAGTTCCCATGTATTATTCCTATATAAAGCATTCATCTCATCATTCATAGCATTTATCCAGTTCAAATCAGTTTTAGCCTCAAAATAGTTTTTAGGTTCTACACTTTTATTTAAGCTAGACACAAAAGACATATTTTCAAAAGATAAATTTGAGTAAATAAGTACTCTTTCTAAGCCATACTTTACTTTTCCTTCAACAATGAAGTCATCCAGTTTCTTTGGAAACAAAGTATTTCTACCAGACCTCCTAAGAGGCAGTTGACTACCGGTTCCCTCAGATGAGTTGACATTATCATTTTCAACCCTAGAATGATCTACCTCGCTAGAACCCTCATTAGAACTAATTGACTCAGAACCACCTAAACCATCCTCAGT
This sequence comes from Bidens hawaiensis, assembly GCF_021521415.1. Taxonomy (NCBI): domain Eukaryota; kingdom Viridiplantae; phylum Streptophyta; class Magnoliopsida; order Asterales; family Asteraceae; genus Bidens; species Bidens hawaiensis. The sequence continues at coordinate 133,542 of NW_027492400.1, forward strand.
CCTAAAGTTGCTACTAGGTGGCTGATCAACTCTAGGTTGCTCAATGTTCACCCTCATATCATCATTGGGATTAGGGATATTTAAAAAACTATTGGATGATTCTTCTTCAAACATATCAAAAAAATTTAAGTGATTTTCTAAACTATTATCACAAGAAACAAAATTTTTTAGTAAAAAACTTTCTTAAAAAGAATATTCTCATAAAATTTTACGTCCCTTGAAAAAATAATTTTCTTATTATCTAAACTCCACAATTTATATCCTTTTTTATTAATAGAATAGCCTATAAAAAGACATTTTTCAGATCTAGATTCAAACTTATGGGAAGTATTCAAAATAGTACTAAAACACAAGCATCCAAAGTTTCTTAGATGATTTAATGAGGTTTGGAACCAAACAGAGATTCATATGGGGTTTTACCTTTTAAAACAGAGGAAGGAGTCCTATTAATAAGATAAGCAGTAGTTAGGACACACTCAGACTAGAAGGAAAGGGGAACCCCCCTTGAAATAAAAGAGATCTAGCAACATTTAAAAGATGCCTATGCTTTCTCTCACAATACTATTTTGTTGTGGAGTATTAGTACATGTAGTTTGATGTAGAACTCCATGATTCCTAAAGAAATTCTGAACTTGACCATTCAAGAATTCAGAACCATTATCACTTCTAATAACTTTTACAGAATTACCAAATGGAGTTTTAAGCAAATTAAAAAAACTTTCAATGTTCAAGAAAACTTCATCTTTACCTTTTAATAGAAAAATCCAAACAGCCCTTGTGTAATCATCGACCACAGTAAGAAAAGACCTAAATCCTTCTTTACTTCTCACCCTATAAGGTCCCCACACATCTAAATGTATAAGGTCCCCTATATCACTAAATTGATGATCACTCAAGGGAAATGGTTCTCTGTGTTGCTTGGCCTTATAGCAAGTTTCACAAGGGTGAAAGTTACTTTTAAATTGAAACTTTAAATCATCTTGTAAAACAATTAGCACATTATCAGCCGGATGCCCTAACCTAGAATGCCACAAATTCAATACATCAAAACTATTTAGACACACCTTAACAGAATTAGATGCATCACCACAAAAATAAAGACCATCAGATTGACTACCAGTCACCAGGATTTTCTTTGTGAGCAAATCCTGAAGATAACAATTATTTTCATCAAATATAACTTTAACCTTATTATCTTTAGCGAACTTATGAACAGATAGCAAATTCACATGATACTCTGGAACAACTAACACGTCTCTTAAAACTATAGTTTCACTTAACCTTACACATCCTATCTTTGTCACTTTTGCATCAGACTCGTTTGGATGTTTGACAGTAACATTATATTTAGACACATCAACTTGATTATAAACACTCTTATCAGTTTTAACCATATGTTGGTTATCCCCAGAATCAACAATCCATTTATCACTAACAAGTGATGGAAAACTACTAGTGAAACAAAAAAAACTTAGAACTGAAACAATTACCAAAGAAAGCATTAAAACTATTACCTCCAATATTAGAAGTAGGAGCACCATCTCCAGACTTCTCATTAAGCAAACTAAGCAAATTTACAACCTGATCAGAGGTCAAAGAAGTAACCAAACTAGAAGTAGATTGATCAGATTTATGAGTTATCACGTTATTAGAAATAGAAGGTTTAGTTCCTTGACTATAGTTAAAGCCTCCCCTTGGTCTAGGACATTGGGGATATCCAACAATCTCAAAGCATCTTTCAACAGTGTGTCCAACCTTATTACAATGAGTGCATTTGAGGTTGGGATTGGGCCCTCTGTTGAACTTTTTCTTTGAGTCAAAAAACTGATTAGTCTTAGACACAAAACTCATATTTTGAGTTTGTGTCTTGGAACTACCACTACTACTAGAGTTCCTATGAGATTCCTCCCTAGAAACAACAGAGAAGGCATGTTTAACAGTAGGGAGAGGATCTATAGTCAACAAAGAAGTTCTAACCGATTGGTACGCATCATCATGACCCATTAAGAACTGCATCGATTTAACTAGATGGTTAAAATCATTAAACTTTTCTGATGCTTGGCAACTACAGGATGGTAGCTGAACCATTGCATGTGAGAGCTTAGACGGATCTAGATCTTATGATTACGACAATGCTCATGTTGATTATCAATACGATTAAACTAGATATACTTTAGAGTGTGTACTGTGTGTGTTGAGAGAGCAATTGGACAGAGTAACGAGAGGAAATCAGGAAAAATTAGAACTATTACTTTAGAATAACTTACATGGGTATTTATAGGAGATGATCTCATTCGTTAAGATAGACTTAACGAATGAGTCGTTCATTACACTTGCTTAACGAATAAACACACTTATTCGTTAATACTTTAATGATAGCAAATAGCCCACATTCGTTATGTTCCATTCGTTAAACTTGGTTAACGAATGGGACTTACATTAGGACGAATGTGACACATTCGTTACGGAGTAACGAATGTGCCTTACATTTAGGCAAATTTACATTAATAACCCCTATATAATTAAACTATTACATTATCAATACCAACAAAGACCGAGACGGACAAAACATGTATCAACAAACTCCCCCTCGTCTCGAGCTCTTTATCTTTTATCTCTGGAACATCTTGGTCTTCCAGACAACATAACTATGAATCTTGTATGCGTAACAGACTCTAACAACCTTCTGAAACTGCATAGCAAGCTCGTAGTCACATACATTAGCAAACCTGATCTGACTTGTAAATAAAGCATCGTTGTCAGACTCAGATAAGTTAACAAGCCACATTGGATCAATTACACATATTGTCTTCGTGTTTGAACCATGACCATATATAATAACCGCTTCACCTGTATGATTTTCATAATACCAATAATTAAACGAGGTGAATAGATTCTGAGGAAATATCTTTATAGGAGCCCTCTTCATCGTTTTTGGCGGCTTCACTTGCAATATCATCTTTCTCCAGCCTATACGTGTATCAATGTACTTATGAGTAGGCACCTGTGGCTTGAAAAACTTGAATCCGAAACGGGTTTCATGTAATAACTGCTTATAGAACCATCCAGCCCACTGATCGTCCCCACGATTCACGAACAGTCTGTTGGCTAGCCTTCTCACATCCCATCTAGGCATAGATAAGATATCGTGTGGGCGTTTGAAATAATAAATACCATGCTCCCACTTAACGATATATACCTTAAGCTCATAATCAAACTACCACGATACCAAATCACCTTTTACATCTTTCGCAGGCTTGTACTTCTTCATTTGATATGCCGATGCTCGAGCCTTTGCAAATTTGATTTCCTCCCGTTCATGATAACAAAAAGTCTCGATCATCTTGTTCATCTTCTTTACATTATGATCGAACATACCATCCAAAGCACGTTTGCGCTTTTTCTCTGTCGCTGATAGATGACTGGTCTCCGCAGCTTTATTCCACTTTTCTATCTCTTTCCGTAAACGACGTTCTGCCGCATCAAAATATTCTGTAGTAAAGAACGGAATACCTGAGTTGTTGTTGTTGCTGTCGGTGTAAAATTCAGGATACTCCTCGGCAGTAACATCTTCGACCTCTACCTCATCAAAATCAGGCACATTCCCGTGTGGAATGCCTGTGGTAGTACTTTCCTCGATTTCAACATCCACGTCCACACTCTTTCCCAATACATCCACCTCTTCTTCATTTAGATCCAAAAGCAAGGCAATTTGTTCTTTTGTTAATGAATGATCAACAAATTCACCTTCTTCGATCTCGTCCGCGTTCACAATACTATACACTATTCCATTCATTCCCATAAATAAAATCATATTCACTGGAATAACATCAATCGGATTAGCTCTCGTGTAATCCTTGTATGGCGCTATCTGCAATTGACTATCTCCAGGACCACCAGCACTCGAATCAGTCTAATTACCTGCCGACGGTACAGAACTGCTGCCCGGTTGCTGACCTACTCCACCTTCACCATCTTTATCCTCCTCATCATTATTCAATTTCTTCAACTTGTCATCCTTGCACGTAAGTTGAAGTATAATCTCATCTTGTTTATCAATCCTCTCCCCCTGAGCAGCAACAAGGGCCTTCAGTTCCCTATTTTCTCATTGAAAGAACTAAATATGTCTAAACATATTCCGCTGCTCTGCCCGCATCTGTTCCTGAAACGAATGATCTGCTTGAATCTGGGTTTGTTGCATATGAACCAGATTCAATATATTAAACCACTGGGCACTGGGAGACAACTCATAAAAATGGGGATGAAGTAGTTGCATCGGACCCAGAGGACGATTAAAAGTCATAAACGAACGCTCAGATCTTTGCAACGGTGTAGGTGTAACAGGAGTCATCGGAGTAGTAGGCTGCGGTGTAGGCATACGAGCTAACACAGTCTGAAGAACATCACCAAATACTGGATCTGGTCGTGCAGTAGTAATCAAGGTCATAGAAGGAGGTACTGGAGACACTGGCATATGAACCGGAGTCGGTGACCTTAGAATCTGTGGAGGTGCAGGAGATGTGTGAATCGGATCTGAAACAGATACATGAGGAGTCGAACGAACAAATGGTTGACTAGGAATCTCAATCCCTGAACCACGTCTAACCCGTTGTTTCTTTACTTTATCACCCTTCTCCACCATCGGTTCTTTCCCTTTACATCTACGTTTCTGCTCATAACTTAACTCTGCTTGTGGTCCTGGACCACCATCACCAGCATCATCTCCACCATTTCCACCATCACCACCTTCACGTTCAGAGTCGGAGTCATCATGAGCCCAACGATCATTAGGTGCTGCAACATAAACAATATTCACTAAATAACCAATCAAACGTTTGAATTTTGGTCAATCTGCAAGACTCTGACCTCGGTACGATCTCAAACATCTCATTGTTTCGTCATCCATGT